>NW_010231393.1:0-56681 GCF_000690775.1 Eurypyga helias | reverse complement strand
ATATAGATAGTTAAGTCATTTGCAGGTAGAGAGATAAGCTTGTCCTTGACTTTCCAGAGGGCCTGAGCCAAGACACAGTTAAACGTTATAATGAGTCATTAACGGGTTTCTGTGAAATGTCTGAGATCACTTAATGTGTTTTTAAAAGCGATAATCATTGTTCAGAAGGACAAATTATGTTGAATGTTGTGCTAACAAGTGTGTTTGCTAACACGATGCTTTCCTCCTGTGCAGATAAGACTGAAGTATATTGTTCCAGGTAGTCAGAGGAGGGGATTGTGCATGTCCCCTACTAAAAGCAATACTGTGGGCTGTGTTGCTTATCACTCGGGTGGCTATGCAGGTGCCAGGATGATGGGTACCATTGCATCTTACATTTAGCTACCTAGCAAGAAAATAATAATAAGGACTCAAAGCCTACAAACCAGGCATAAGGTTGTTTCCATATCCAGGTCACCTTGCTCTTTGTGCTCCTTGCCTGTATGTCTCCGGGTCTGAATGGAGTCCCTGAGCAAGGCGCTACAGAATAAATAGTAACAAAAACGGCAGTCATTACAATGACTGTGATCCTATGTTGTTAAAATTCACAGGTTACCCAAAAGTAAGTCAAGAAAGAATAAGGAAAATAGTTACTGGCACAGAATAAGTCATATTGTCCTGTTTTCTAGCCCAATCCAGGAGACCATACTAACAAAATGGAGGCCTTTTGTCTTATTTCTGAGACAGCACAGTGGTTTCAACATCTGTCTTTTGTGTCTTTGTCATCACATGGCAAGGACCTTTCATTGCCAGAGTAGGACCCAGGAATTTTTTCTTTAGGGGTTTTGGCAGTGCTCTCTCAAGACTGTTTTGATGTGTGTTTGCAGTCAGGGATATTGCTAGCACCTCAAGCGATTAACCCTCTTCTTCACTGGGGCCTGGTTGGCCTTCTGGTTGGGCCTTCACTGTTGTGCTTGATGTACTTGCTTGAAAGTTGGAAATTGTGTTAACTAAAGACTTTTGTGTTTCCAGTGAAGGATATAGGCAATGCAGCATGCCGTGTGATAGGTAGGCAGTCAGAGTAGATGTTTCTGTGATCTTTTTTGACCTTCAGCTAACATCCAAATGTACAGCTTATGTAGGAAAGGGAATCTGATCCCACAGACTTTTCTGTGATTGCCTCAAGACAGAAACCATTTGGCTTCTGTGGATGAGGATTTGTATGATTGTAGAGCAGCAAAGTTAGGCCACCACTGTCTGCTGCAAAATGCAATAGCTGCCTTTGCAGTTTGTGAAGAAACTTGGTCAGGAGCAATATTTGTGGTTTAAAAGGGCTTAAGTTGTAGATCTTACTGAAAGCTACAGAAGTGGGACGCTGACTGTCCACATTGTTAATATTCTGTTCTTCACAGAAACAGACATATAATAAAAGTGGTATCAGCCAAGGCTATGCCTGGGGAGCCAAATGAGCATTGCTTTTACCTGGGGATCCCTTTCTTTGTGTGAATCTCTGCTGGGACTTTCTTGCAGAGAAAATGAAGCCTAGGACCAGCTGCTCTGATGGTTTAAATTGTTTTTACTAGCAATAACAGGATTTTGTCCATATGATAATTTTCTGTGTCTGTTTGAGCAAGGAGCAGTCTGGCAATAAAGCTACGCAAGTATAATGTTTCTAGCATAGATGAGGCATCAGTAAAAAGGCTGTGCTGAAGACAGGCTGGATTATGTTTGCTAAATGGATAGACCATGGCAGGCAGGTCATACTTCCCTTTAGAAGCCTATCCCTGTGTACAGGACTGTCCTGTCTTGCAAATGCTTTTGAGATGTCTTTCAACTGTGGACTGTTTTTAAAAAGAAGAAAGGTCAAGCATTTCTAATACAGCATCTACCCTTGCTACATGGATCTCAGTGTGAAATTTGATTTTGCTGGGTCAATGTCCCACACCTGGACATTAACTCTCCCTTCTCACTGCTCTTCCACTCATTTTGTCCTGGACTTTCCCCTTCAGTCCCTTGAGTTTATCATTTACTGATCAACAGCTGAACAAAAGAATTACGAGGCCTCATTGTCAGTTTGCACTCAGTTGTAATTAAATGTCTCATCAGACACTCCTGGGGTCTTAATGAGGCAGAGGAAATCAGTGAATGACAGAGTGAAGTGCTAATACACTTTACAGTAATTACAGCCAATGGGACTACCTTTGACATCCTCTGAACTGCATAGAAATAACAGAAATGTTGTAGCATAAGGAGTCGGATCACATGTACTCTGCTGGTGAAAAAGAGGTTGCCTTCAGATTAGTGATAAATAAGATTTGTGAAAGGTTGTTGAACTAAGTACTGTGGTTTAGTGCAGAGACATGCCTTGTCCTGTTTGCTAACTTGGTTTTTGGTGGGGTTGTTTTTTCTTTTTCCCCTTTTTTTTTTCTTTTTCCCTTTTGAGAAGAATCTCACCATGTGCTGGGACTGTTTGATTTCACTAACCTTTTGTGAATACACAGTGCATTGTTCAGCCTCTTTGGTAGAGCACATGTGAAAATATGAGGCTACTACACTGGCTCCTTTCCATGCCACTAGGATTTTTGCAGGGTAAACTGAAGCATGGGCTAAGATCTTGCTGATGGCATGAATAGGGCTCCTTGCCATTCAGCACAACTTCTCAGAAACCAGATTAGCCAACCAGCGCCTGAACATGTTTTCAGCAGAGGGAGAATGCACCGGGGGACTGTAAACATTCACATTTGTTCCTCTTCAAAGAGATGGTTCTGTTCTCATTACTTCCCCTCTCTCCTTCACCCGGCTCCTGCCCTACCCTATTTAGACTCATGATTTACTGGGATTCCTTGAACTCTGACCTGTGTCAATAGGACCATGATGTAAACATCTTCCTGTGGCTACAAAGTCGTGACCTGTAGAAGCAGGTGGGAGATGAGAATGAGATTGGGGTGAGAGTCGTGTCATGTGTGTAACCCTATTTTTGGCCCAGGGCCTTATTATGAAGACTACAGTTCCTTGCTCTCCAGAGCAACAAGAGCCAAAGCCTATAGAAGTCAAGAGAAGCCTTTCTGTTGACTTGAGTATCTTTGGATCAGGCCATATGTTTGCTGTGCAAACTGGAAGATAGCCCTCATAAAACCCACCAAGTGAAAGAGAATTTCCCTCCAGGCACATGGAGGTCCCACTCTGTGGGTGATCTTTCTTTGCGAATGAAACCTTGTGTAAGACTTGCTGCATAACAAAAGAGAAGCTGGCACTGTGAAGCCAGGCAGGAAAGTATCTGGCTCCAGACACGTAGGCATAGCTCAGCGCCTAGCCCAGGAGAGCAAGTTTTCTGTGTTTTGTTGTTCTCATCTATGCGGCTGCCAGTATCAAACTTCAGTCCATCTGGGAGCATGAAACGCACATCTCTGGGGAGTGGGAGTGGAAGGAAAGCGGGTGCAGAGAGGTGTTGTTTTTGTGCAACTCCTGAAGGTTATTTGGAAGGAGTCAAGTGTCAATCAATGGTTATAGTGTTCCTTCCAACCTGCATTGTGGAAATGCCAGCAATGCTACTTGCTTTTCCACAGTGTTTAGTTTGAAGGCAGGTTTCAGCCTGACTGCAGCACCTCCGCGACTATTGCTGATTTTTTTCTATTATTTATTTATGAAGATGACTATTAAAATTGTTTTGCGTGCTCTGTGTGCTTGGTCTTCTACCTGAAAATAGCTAGTATTCTGCAGGACTGCATCTGTTCCTGATACGTTTGTATTTGTAACATGATTTTTTCCAAGAGCCTTTTATGGAACCAGTATTACATGCATGAAATGAGATCTCAGACTGAAAAACTTGGATAGCGTGGTTTCTGTGAGAAGCTCGGATACCCTGTTACTTTTCCTCAAGAAAAAATCTTTCTGGTGAAAACAAGACAGTGGAAAGCCAAATTTTATTCTTTCTGCTGACCTTAACTTCTGCTGAGCTCCTCTAAAGACAAAATTCAGCTCAAAACTGCTTGGATAAATGGGTTGGTTTGGATTTCACTGGTACTCTAAATAATTTAACTTAATTTCTTGTCCTGCCCAACTCCAGCCAAGTAAAATTAGTTGGTGTTTCAGTAGGCTGAATGCTTTTGGAGAGAGTGCTGCGGTCAGTAGAGACCTGACAGAGTTTTTTTTGAGACACTATCACAACATAAATATTAATCAACATTTCAGTGAACAGCCTCTGTCATGAAACTGTGACATCAGCTTTCTTGGAAAATGCCATAATACTTCAAGACAGTTTTTAGAATAAAGTCAAGTCCTAGAGTAAAGTTCTACCTCTTTGAATACGTTTTTAGTTTGGGTCAGATGGTGAGTGAAGGTTTATGTCAACGATTGTGTTTTGTGTTGGTGGACAGCTGGCAATATTTGCTATCCTACCCAGAAGAAAGCTGAGGCAGAGGGCTTAGTATGAATAAGCTTGTATTTTCATGCCAGTAAGGTGCTAGGGAATTTACAGCTAAATTCAACCAACCTAAAATCACAGGCTATGGTCAAACAGTGGTGGTGCAGTCACCATCTAATGAGCTACTGATCATCAGCTGAGCTGTGGTAACTAAAATGGCATTCTTATTCCATCACATTCGTAGCAGTTTAAATTTCTGTGTTTAATTTGCTGCTGGGGCAGACTGGGTGATTGTTTACTGTTACAAAGAGGTGACTGGGATAGGCACAGCAGCTCCACTGTCTTTGGTTGCGGGCGTTTATGCTAAAAGGGAGCATAGCCAGAGTTGTCCTCTTGGAGCTTCCAATATCCTAAGCCATAAGCAAGATGCTGTGTGTGGAGAAAGTGAAAAGGAAGTGGGAGTGTCACTGTCTGTCAGTGTGGAGATTATGTGTCCCTGTGGACTCCAGCATCAGTAAAACCTCCCAGCAGAAGCGTGTGGAAGGCATTAGCGGGCTGGGACTGGAAAGGGATTACAGACACGAGCAGTCACAAGGAAGGCATCAGAACAGAAGCGTGGAAGAGGGATACAAAGAAAGAGGGTAGACAGGCATGTGGTAATTTGGTGTGAAGAGCAGAGGCGTTTCAGCTAGGTGCACAAGTGGGATTGTTCACCCTTCCTTGGTTAATGCCTCTGTTGGGGTTTGGCAGTACAGCAGAAAGACAAGGGTTTGCACAGGCTCCTTTGGAAGAGCAACTGTTTTGGACAAAGGACTCTGGAATCTTTAGTGACCTAGAGAGGAGACTGCGAATAGCATTATATTGGCATGCTCAGCATGTAATAACAATTCCTCAGAGTCCTACATCTTGTTTGTTGGGTGGGGTTTTTTTCCTCTTTCTGACTATCTCTGTCGTGTATATGAACCACAGCTGTTGACAAGGAAAATATGCAGTTGCTCTGCAGCAGCAGGAAGGAAAAATAAATCATCCTCCCCCCCTGCCCCTTCTGTTACTATTGACTTAGCAGCGACTATGTTAAGGTTAAAACTACATAGAGCTGAATGCGTAAATGACAAGGAATTTGCTCTGAACTGGAGCACACTGTCACTCATGACAGATATTCTCTCTTATTTCTAAATGTGTTCCCCTTGTAGGCAGCTCAGTTGTATGGTAGAATGACTATGATGGTTGTTTCAGGAAAGTTGTTCCTGTTTCGTGCCAACGCAATGTTTGGAGAGCGTGGCTCTACCAGGATTTTTGCTAGAAAAGTGGTGAGAACTGGGTATTGGATTGATCATCTTGAGCAGAGCTCCGGAGAGGGTTAATGGTCCTCTGTGCAACTAAGGGTAGAATTTGCTCCTCAGAATGTTTAATGATGTAGTGCTTTTTATGTCAGAGCACTCCCTCTGCCCCTCCTGGTTCTCTCAGCTGACATAGTTGCTCATACTCCCCAAACAAACTTGAGCAGATAGTAAAATTTACCCCAGAAGGCATGCATATTTTTGTGAATAGATCAGATGTGACTAAGGGCACAATTTAATTTTGTCATGGACAGATCTTTCTCTGGTTTATACTATACATGTTCCATCTCATTAGTGGCGTTACATTCATTTACACTGGCTGACAGTGTAGCCCTATATTTTAGATGACTGTTGGGATATACATTTTTTTCTTTTTCAAAGCCTTCTACCCTCAGGCTCCCATTCTGCCTGGCAAATGAATGATTCAAAAAGACATCCAAACCCAATCTCTGTGTCCTGCGGTGAAAACAAGACTGACTGTATTCATTCTTACTTGTCACCCTCTAAAATATGTCTTCCTGATTAAGTTAGTGGACTAGACCAAGTTGCCCACTACAATATGATACAAAGAATATAAAGATGCATACCCTGCTCCCGATGACCTTTCCTCCTACATGATGAAATTTTTTAGGGTTTTTTGTTGTTGTTGTTAAATACCTTCTGTCCTGGGAACTTTTCCTTTGGCTGATCCTGCTGACTTCTATGTGAACAGATCAGACGTAAGGACAGAATTCTAGTCCATCTCGCACAGACAGCACATATTTCTGGTTTGCTGTAACTGTTTATATCAGAGTAAGCAAACAGAGGACACGTATAAAATCTGATCCAGGGTACTACAGATTGTGTAGCAAATTTGCTGTCATTGGCTTACGCTGCCTTTTATTTGCCTTTTAAGCCTTTAAAATCAAATAGCTTCACAGATTTCAAACCCTCCAGTCTCCACTCTCCAGCTGGAAGATTGAAACTGGATTATAGGATAATCTCAAATGTCATCACAACTGCTACCTATTCTACATTAGTTCCTTTTGTTTGGAAAAAATGGTGAAATATTTGGGTTTGTTTATTTGGTTTTCACTTTTTTCTTTTTTTAGAGAAAGTAGGGTTAAACATTGCTACCTGCCAAGATTAAAGTTAATGAAAAATGACAGTTTAGGAATACATGAAAGATTCGCTGTGAAAACAGCTGACTTATTCAGTACCATATTACAGTTTTATGTCTGTGTATGTGTCCAGGAAAATGTTGGAAAATTGTTTACTCAAGGGCTTGAAGATGCTCCTGAATGAAATGTAAAAACATTTTACTGTTGCAAATTCTCCTTTGCCATTTTCTGGATTCCACCACCAGCCACTGGTTTATATTTTGCCTGGTTCACCAAGATTGTGTAGGTGAGGCCACAATTTTATGATTTTGTTATGTAGTAAAATCTTTTAAGGGGGTTTAAGTCACTTTTCAGCCTTTTTTCTAACTATTTGAATGTGTTGAGTACTTCAACAGTTACAAACATTTTCTCCCGCTCTCTTGATTGTTTCTGGCTCCCTTTTGTACTCTTTTTTCTTTTTCCTTCGTTCTTCCCATTTAATTTTTGAGCCATGACATTGAGTCTAGACCCAGAATGCTGTTTCAGATACTATTGTGTATACACTCAGATCACCTATCCACTGCTATGTAGTAATGTCCTTGTATCTAAAAAGGCATTAGCTGTTTTCTCTACATTTTTTGTCTGAGTATTAAAGTTGAGCTGGTTGTCCTAAAGTCTCTACTTTTGAAGGCTGAGACTCACAATGAAGCTTTGCATTCTTCTAACTTCAGATATATGCACACTGCATCGACCTGCTGAATGGTTGCCTATTCAGTGGTTGATGCAGTTTATGCTCTAACAGTCACTTCTCCTCGGGATACAGAGGCTCCACAGTTTGCTTTTGCTTCTGTCTTTTCTGTGCTACCACTGATGGCTTTTCCTTTCCCAGACAGCAACAGGCTTATCCTGAACTGGAAATGGATTTTTAAATGCTGCTTTATTGATTTTGGCTTGATGAGTCCCTGGTGTTTCACTCCTTTAACTTGAATTTTTTTCAGCCTGTGTTTTTTAAAGGCTAATGACATTCTTTAACATCAATCTTCTCTTCTCCCTCTTTTACTGGGAACCTGTATATATATGTGTATGTGTAATGTATGTTTTTTCTTAATATTTTAGTATTACTTTCACACATCATTTTAGCCAAGACAGTTTTTTGCCACTAGGAAGTTCAGGCTGCATGGGGTGCCCAGGTAAATGCTCCAAGTAATCCCTGGAAAGATTTAAAAAAAAAAAATCCACAAACCCACACATGTTATGACTAGAGACTTAAGGAGTAGTCATTGCCTTTGCCAATGTCAGTGGATGGTCTGCCAATGAACGTAGATGCTCTATGAAAAATTCTGATGGTCTCCCCATCCTTAGCTCATTAGACCTAGCTTGCTTGCAGGTAAAGGTTATAAATCTCTCTTCCTTCTTCACATGGCATGGAAATATTTAGTTTGTCTTGCACTACCCAGTGCAGTATGGTACAGCCATTATAATCCCTCCACCCTTCCAGATTCAGCTTTCTCTTTGGAGGATAGTAAATGTTTAATTCAGTAAATCCTATGGGGTGGATGAGCACGGGCAACTGCCTGAGCACTCACATGTTACCATACATGCGTCTTCTTTTGCAACTTTCTGTTGACTCATCTGGTGGTAAGTTAAGTAGCTACACAGGATAAAAGAGAGAGCACTAAAAAGTTTCAAACCCATCATGGTGCAGACTGTCCTTTACTTCTTCTGAAGTTCAGCTTCCTGGAAGATGTGCATCAAAAATTCAGGCTTTTTGCATGTTACAATTCTGTGGAGATGCAGTTAACTTCCCTTAGAATTTGTTTTCTCATCTAAAGCAAAACATACATACCCTTTTAGCCTGACTGCACCTGTGTTTCAATGCAGTGAAGAAATATAAGTGCCTAATCTTCTCTAATGAGGAAGCCGACCAAGGTGTGCCTGTGGTTTTTATTAAATGTGCCATGCAGAAAGGATAAAAGGGACCAAAGAGGAGGAGAGTTTTGCTGGAATCATGGTCCAGTTGTTAGGCCAGTGGGGCATGCTATATTTTCCATTTCTCACATTGCCAGTAGGCACATGAGTAATCGTGTGGTAAGGGAAAGAAAGGAAGGAACTGAAAAGAGTGCAGGGACTGAATGTGTTGAGGTTTAATGAATGCCATGCTCCAGTCCAGGTGCTCGCTCCTAGCAAAGTGTCCGCATGTCACTTATTATTTAGAGTTGCTAACACTTGCTCAAGGTGCCAGAAAATGAAAACAGACGCTGACACGTAGCGGGCACAAAATGAGATTGCAGCAGCGCAGATGCGAGGTTGGATTTCACGCTCCGGTGTTCGTTAACATGGCGCGAGGGGGATCGGTTTCAGAGAGGCCGACCGGGCTGCTCTCCAAATGAGGCGTTCCACATGATTTCACATCAAATAATCACTGGAGTGACACATTTGTTATTTCCACTCGTGATAACGCAGCAATGTGCTAGTGCATTCATTGAGGATTTATTGATCGGATTGTTTTCCTAATGTGTTTTAAGCCGTGGTAGTACAGATTCTGGGTGGTGCGTTACCATTTGTCACCGACTTGGAGAGGCACTCAGCAGCCATTCGTCCTGATCAGTTACTGTCAAATACTTTCCCCTAGGCCAAGAAAATAACTGCTCCTGCCTGGAGGAGTAGGTGTGTGCCATGAGAGTGAAGCCCAGCATGAAACATTTATTTGCCTGCCTGTGAATTGCTAGCCACAGGAGAAGACCTATCAGGTGATGTGTCCCTGAAGTACAAGAAATCAATGTGAGGCTTCTCTTCTGCGTGTTTTCAGAGTAAATTTGACATTTGAGCCATGTTCAGTAAAGTTTTGCCAGGAGTAGTAAGCCTTGCCAGCTTCATTTGTGATCCAAGAACAAGTTCTTTACATGGCAATGCAAGAAACTTCATGAATATAAAATTGACTTACGGCTTGTAGATTAAAGAAATATGCCACAAGAAACAAAAAAAAAACCTGTTACAAAAGAAGGCAAAACAGGTGTGTATCTTCTGGTATTTAATGTTGTTGGTAGTAAGATAACATTTAAAGCCCCAATACAAACTGGGACCCTATGGTACTAGCCAGTGTCCAATGAAGAGCAAGATGATTGCTGCCTCAACCAACAATGTTTATGAAAGCTATTTGGAGACCTTTTCCCGGAGACATTTTCTAATGGAAAATGGAATTTCCATAAAATTATAAATCCATTAATTCAGAAAACTTCTGATTATGCCAAAACCATCACTTTTTTTGTTGGGAAAATCCCAAAGAAATTTTATTTGAGTATACGTGATTCAAATTAAAATATTTTGTTTTATTGAATCTGACTCAACTTCCATTGTTTTGAGTCAGTTGAATAAAGTATTAAGTTGCTTCTGCTAATGCAGCAAGCATCTTTTAGGAGTTTAGTCTTACATTCATTCCTGTGAGCTATTTTTGTAATACAATACCTATATCTCTTGTCCAAACTTGTTTGATCCATCACAAGGATCAGTCATTCTGCATACCTGTTAGAAATGAACTATGGCCAGGAACTACAGCTCCCATAAAGCAAAGTGCAAGAGGAGGAGAAGGCAGTCTAGTGTCAACATAGGGAGAAATTAAGCATTTTAGGCTTTTTAAATACATCAAGATGGGGTGTCTAATTTTTTGAGAATATTAGCATGTTTTGTTTTATTTGGCAACATGAAAATGAAACAGTTTCCTGTTTTGGTCCATTAGACAAACATTAAAAGGTGTCAACAGTTTAGACCCAGAATATAAAACAAATGTTGAAATGTCAGAATTTTCCATAGAGCAGAAATATTACATTTTTCTGTGCTCTTCAGTTTGTTCCATTCTCCAAGTTGTCTCAAGAACTCTGTTAGTCGTTTTTTCTTACTTCTAACATATGTCTTTGTAAGGTCACTGGGCTATAGCCATGCAGTTATTTATTTAGAGATATTTTGTATATTTTTTTCCTAAATTTCTCCAACTTTCTTTTTTAGTTCAATGAACTCACAGATTTGCATGGTGCTTGCATCAGAAGTAACACACAACCAATATTCTAAAAAGTCATTTAGCCTGAAGGAAGGACTCTGCTAGAATTTATGTTTGGTTCAGATGGGGATGGGGTCCCTAATTTCTGTGCTGCAGGGTATCCTCTTGATATGTTAGTGGAGATTGGCATAAATTCTGTTGGATCCACATGTTTTCACCACCTGTGGTGGTTTAGATCCTGGCTTTTGGCTTGGCATAATCTTTAAGTAGAACTCTAATGCGTAGACAGGGGAGTATAATCTTTTATGTGTTATGTATGTAAGTGCCATTCTCATTTTCTGAGTTTAAGTCAGCTCTGTTTGGTGAAGAGGGAATAATAGTTCAGTGTGACATGGAGCAGAAATTAACTATTTCTTATATGAATACCTGGAGATTTGAAAGATGCTGCAGTATTCATAAGTGATAATACTGCTGTGATCAAACAGTTGTGGTTTTGTGTTTAAACAATCCCCTTTCTTTGTGATCTTGTGCAGTGGGTGTGGCATTGAAAAGAGGGATTTGATGGTCAAATCCATCTCTGAAGGGAGACCTGTCTTCTAAGGCAAGGTTTGTAAGCAGAGCAAGTAAGGGCAGTGATTAAACTGTACCCACGCTGCTTTGATGGTGGAGAGGGATAGTGTTACACGAGGGGATTGCGCACGAATTACTTGTGCAGCAGATGAGAGAAACCTCACCCTTTCTGTCAGCAAAGAAGACAAATATTTAATTTGTGTCTCCTGAGAAGTGATTCTTTTCTTATTATTATTGTGAAAGCAACAAAGCTACTAAATTCTCTTTTGATGTAAAAAGACCATTATAACTGGGGTTTTAGTTTAACAGATTTCTTTTGCCTTCATTACAAAGAGCACCAGCTTAAAAAGAAACTTTGCCAGCTCTGCTACTTCATAGACTTATGCTGTCTGCAGTGATGGAGCGACCATGTTTCTTGTCTTCATCTTCTGAATGGCGAGAGGTAGATCCAGCACCCCAAGCACCATGGGCTTGTGTCTTTTCTGCCTCTGGGTCTGGAGTGTGGACTCAGAGGTGAGAGAAAAGGGAGCCCTTGGTCATTGCCGCGGAGTTGCATCCTGCCTGCAGGGCAGCCCTCTTCAGGCGTCAGCCTGTCTGCCGCTAAAGATGACTCCCATCCAGATGGGAGAAGCCAAGCCAAGGCGAAAGTCCTGGCATCACCAACAAAGAGCCTCTGCCAGGCCTGGCCATAGCTGTGTATTGGAAAAGCAGAGCCTCATCTGTGTGGGGAATGGCACGGGTTCAGTAGATGACAGCCAGCACTTGGCTCGGCCCCACCAGCCCTGACCTTTGTGGTAGGCAGGAGGACAGGCCAGCATTTGCCTTGGCCAGTCTAATCAGGGTTTATTCCTCATGGAAATGGCAATAAACCCTGACTGCTCCCTTCCCACAGATCCCAGTGTGTATCGGTGAGGTACACTGCATGGTATCAGTGGCAGGGTCTGATGCACTAACAGTCCCCCCATGACAGCAAGTGGTGACGAGTCTTGGTGCTCACATCACCAGTCTTCTCGGAAAAAGACTTAGCAGGGCAGTTTGTGTGCTTTATTTACTTCCCAGAAAAATCTTATTTGATTGACAAACATGTTATAAAAATGCCAGCTTTCTGGGCACCTGTACTAAGGTGCTCATAAATGGTTTTATTTGTGTCAAACATAGCCTTAAAGAGTTAGTGCTCAACTAGACAGGTATTTCACCTCCTTGTATTTGCCCTCTGTGGCAGGGGCAGCTACTTTGCAGGGGACTGGGCTTCCTTCACGAGTGTGGGGCAGTATTTATGGGAGGAGATTCCCTTTCTCACTCCTTTTTGAAAAAAATTCTATGAAGATACTTTCTTATAAACTAAATAGGGTCATGCTGGGGCAAAGGTGCAGTTCTAAAGTATGTGTATGTAGGTATTTTATAGTAAAACTCCAAGGCTACTTGGAACTTTGCATTCTCAAGAGACACTGGGAATCCTGTGTTGTCTTGGCTGGAAGATGGTGGAATAGAAGGACATCAACATTTGGTTGGACTGACAGCTGGAGCCCTAAATCTGAACTGCTGTAAAATCCTTATTTAATTCAACATTTGGCCTCCTCATTAGGTCCTCTTTGGTCCAGGTTAAAATCTATATCAGAATGTATTATATATGTCCAAGTGGCAAATTTTTCCCCTCACTCATGGAAGACAAAGGTCATAAGAAACATTTTTCTTGTGATCATAAGCCAGGTCCTGATCTTGTTTCCATAGCTAAATATCTGGAATAACATAATGGGTGTAATAGATTTGCTTCAGATCTTTGGCCATGTGAATGATACTGTGAAGGACTCTCCCATCCCAGTTAGCACATATTGCACTGACCCACTGAGTCGAATTACAGGCTCATCAAGGAAAATGTGCTTTCAAAAATGCGTGTGCAAACACACACTGGTTTAGCACGATGGATGCGGCATGTGGCTTGCTGTGGTTTATTGTCAGAATGTTTCGTTAGTTAACGCCAACGACAGAAGTTGATGCTTGGACATCACCCAGTAAAGAAACTGTATCCCTCTGCAGAAGGCACTACGAGTTGTTGGGAAGACTGCAGTGATAAATATATGCATACATGCACATTTGCCCATCCTGATACAGTAGATCTCCTCCCAAGCTTTCATCTAACTGTTGCTTTGGAAAATACCTCTGGTCACACAAGGGAAAGGCTAAATCCAGTAAAGTTTGAAGTCAGTTTCTTTGCTCTCTTGGTTTCCTGCTTAGGTCTGTTGTTTGTCACCTTGCAGTTAGAGATGCAGTGATAAACTAGTAGCAGCTGGTAGTTAACAGGAATTTAACTGAGAACTATTTAACATGAGGATGACCTTGTGAATGAAATTCTGAATGAAATACTTTGTTAGACACTTGTTCCACACTAAAGGGTGCTGCAATGGTCCCAGCTCTCAGTAGTTCTGTTGCAGTTACTATTCCAAGCAGTCAACAGTGAAGTTGGTCATTCCTCAGGTATTGTACATTGCTTTTTATCAGCACTTTAGGAGAAAACTATTGCTCTGCGATGACACTTTAATGGGGAAATGCTAATGTGTCACTCTACAGTTATACCATACCTATAAAACAACAGGGATAGAAGGATTGAGGAGAACTAATGGTTGATCTTTGCAGAAAGGAGCACTGTATGAGCACTTAGGTACACTTGAAACTCTCCCACCACAGGTACATTTCTGTACTAGAAGTCTGAGCACATTGAATCCTTGTGAGACATCGAGAGTTCAGCACACTGCACACCAGGCTTTGCAAAAGGACAGAGGAAGGCTGTGAGACCAGTCAGAGCTGTTCCAGTCCTACCTGATCAGAGTATGCAAGTTGTCTTTAAAAAATAAAAACCAAGAAAGCAATCCATTTTTCGTGTTTCCTTCTAGGACATACATAGTCCATGGTGGTTATTTTCATTCCCACTCCTTTGTAAGCCCACCACAAGGTGATTATCTTCATCCATTTTTGCCTAGTTTCTGAAACCTGGATCTCAGACAGTACATTTTGACTTAGATCTGCTGGTGCCAGTGCAGCTGCACTGGTTCACAACAGTAACATGATCTTGTTACTTATTTCTAGTAACACGTTCACAAAACTTGCCTTCTCCAACACAGGCAGGGTAGAGCCCACATTGGCAGGGGTGTGAAGGGTTCGCAGAGCCTGGACCCTTCCCATTTCAAGGATCCCTGCATTTTGATCTCTCTCTCTAAAGGTTTTTACTCTACCCCCAAGTTTGTAATCCCAAGCAAAACTCTCCAGACAGGCAGTTGGTAGCAATTTCTAATCTACTGCACCACCATCTGCTGCTTTGCTCTGAGTTCGTTGCTGCGCGAGTCTGGGGGCCCAGCTATAATATGCCCTTGCTGGTACTTAACATTTGCAAAGAGGAATAGTTTACTGTTTTGCATTTTCCACTCTGTTTCTTCCCCATCTTGGCTCCATTCTTTTGTCTTGTTTTTGCATTATTGGGCATGGTGTCTGGTTTCTAGTAGTGTATTAGTAATGTAGGAAAAATGAACGTAATTGCAAAAATACCGCACAAAGGACTCGTATGTCGCTTCCATTGCTTAATCCGCTTGCTGGAAATAATTGAATGAGATCCCTTTTGTTTTGTAGCTGCTTGATTTGCTGGGTAGAAGTCCCTTCCTCCTATGCCTGACCCTGCAAGTACTGATGGGCAGACAAGCTTGAGAGAAATAAGAACTGAATCCAGCCCTTTGAAACTGAGCCTGCTCTGGAGAGTCAGAAATGCGTGATTGAAAGTACTAATACTTGTCACTTCTCACGTTCTAGGTGCTTTACAGGCATTGGCAAAGATTCACCTAGACTGTGGTGTGAACTCTGCTGCAAGTCGGTGATGATAAGCTCTGTGCTACTTTTCCAAAGGCCTGGAGTAACCCAGACATTGGGGGGGCTCTGCCACTTGAATGAGGAGAGCCTTTCCTAAGAGAGTCATAATTCAGTGGTGTAGTAGTGGGAAATAGCCCTAAAAGAGACCTCTTCTGGCAAAAATGCATTTTCCTGATTCTGTATAGCTCTTACTAGCTCAGTTTAAAGCCTTGTTGGTCCAAATGAGTGTCATCACCCTCATTTTAGATAAATGTGGTGGTTCAAGGTGGGCTCAAAGCCACAGCGCTCCTATTCGCACCAGCGGATTTCAGCTTCTGTGCAGTACGCAGTGATGTGGGATCACTTCGCACAGCTCTGATTGTGTTAATGTTCCTACTTGTCATTTCTTCAATTGCTTCTGCATTTGTTGGATCTATCCAGAGCATAAGAAGAAGAATAGTGATAGGAGAGCAGAGCAGGAGCAAGACATGCTGGGAATCTTACAGGGAAAAATGTCTCTTGAGTTCCCAGACAGGATTTGTAGGCTGCTGGTGATATATTCAAAATTCTGGCTATCTACATAAGGACCTGTTAGGAAACTGTTGTTACTGTTGCTGTGCTGGTTTGTAATAGGAAAGGAAACACTGAATGTGTGACGCCCAAGAGACATACTTTGGGTCTTATTTGACCTGTTCATTGGTGTGAACTTTTACCCGTTGTGAGCATTTAGTCTTAACTGATATACAGCTGCTCATCTAATCCATGCACAGTTTTCTTTTTCCCCCTCTTTAAAATACACAATAAGTGTAGATGAAATCTAGTGAGACATGCAGATAGGGCCTTACAAAAAGAGATTTAAAGAACTCCAGCTGTATGCCTTATCAACAGGAAGATTGAGAGGTGACTTAATTACAGTTTGCAGGTACTTTATGGGCAGAAGATACAAGATATTAAGCACCTCTTTAATTTAGAAAAAGAAAGGCATAAGCTGATATGAGAGCTAAAATGTGAGTCTACACAAAAGCAAGGTAAAAATTAGCCAGGCAGAGAAAGTGAAAAACACCTGGGACAAACTGCCAAGGGAAAGGATGGGTTTTCCCTCTTTTGGTGTCTGCAGCTTATTTCTGAAAGTTTTCCTGGACAATGTTTTTGCCAAATACAGCAGCACTGCCTAGATGAGAGTTCAGATTAGATGTTCAGACGTTCCCTACTTGCTTATAAGTCTATACATCTTCTTGCCACACAGGTGTGAGACAGAGGACACAGCTCTGGAGGGAGGCTTGGCAGACCTGGCACATTCCCAGCTCTCGGAATACTGCTGTATTTTATAAACTTGAGGAAATCAACTTTGAATGGTCATCTAAAAAGTAATCCAATACAAGATATTTGGAAAGTTAAGCACAAAAATAAATGGCCTGTTTCACTGTTGCTCAGCAGAAGGGAGAGCTGCAAATGCAGGCTGCTTTGCCTCTTTATTATCCTGAAATTTGGATAATTCTTTATATACTGAAATAAAATTTGGATGCTCAACTTTTTATACTCAATTAGATAGCATATCTTCCTTTTCCTTTATGGAACTGGCAATATTTAAGCTCATCTCCATGCATTGTGGAGTAATAAATTTTAAAAGTCATGCCTACTGTTTCATTTTGGAAGCAAACCAGTAACTCTTTCTTGCAGTAAGTTGTTGCCCGTACGAAACTAGGCACAGGCTGTGGCAGCTTTATTGTGCAGCCATGCAACATTCCTAGCAGTAAAATATGCGTGTGTAGAGAGAGGGCAGGCGGGAGGTAATTGTTTCACTGACAGAAAAGATATAGACAGATGCACAGAAGCATTCTGGAACAAAAATGGGGCTGCATCCACTGAAACAACAGATGCTGCCTTGTGAAAATATTTTTTCCATTATAGCTCCAATGTCATCTCCCACTTATCTCTCAGAAGTGCAGAAGGAACTCATTTCAAGGGTACCTATTCTTGCCAGTGGCATTCCTCCTGCCTCACAGCCTCAAAAAAGGGAATGAGTTTTTAACAGGCATCATGGTGGGGGGACCATTTGTCTGCGATTAGGCCCGAGAAAGGAAAGAAACTTTTGTCTGAGTGAAAGGGAAGCTTGTAGTTCATTAAGCGGTGGAGGGATTAGCCATGTTGAGGGCTCTGTTCTGAAAAAGTGCGGGAGAGGGCCTGGGGAGGGGAGGTCTCTCTGTAAGAACTTTCTTCCTTTTCTCTTCTATTCTGTGGGTCTTTAATGGCTTCCCCGCAGTGAGGCACGGTGTAAGTAGGGGATCCTGGTCTTATTAGCAGGCTTTCGGTCCCCCACCTCCCTCCAACCCAGCATCTCTTTATCATTCTGCCAGTTCATTACGAGCCTCAGCCAAGACTTCACCGGCCTGAGACTAAGCTGAAGAGAGAGAAAGAAAAGGGGATGGGGGGAGGGAAGAAGATGCAAAGCAATTAATTTGGGAGCATTCAGGCCTGAGAATGTAGGCCACTCCAGAAGAAACCATCCCCCCAAAGAAAAGAGAATATACAAACCTTTAACAATGTTTTCTTTCAAGGTTTTGGCTACTGTTGCATAAAACCCTCCAGAGCTTTGTTTTTTTCCAGCTCTAATTTGTGTGCACCGAGGATTTTCTCCATAGAAATGTTTCCCTTCGTTAGGAGCTTTCAGAATTCTCCTTGATTCCCAAATGTGCCTGCTTTGGAGGCAGAGAGGATTGTTTTCTTTTTTGGGTATCAATAGTCCCTTGAGGCCAAAATGTGAAATTTGTGTGCAGCTAAATTCCCTCTGTCCTTGCTGGAAACCTTGGCTGGGTATCGGACAGTTTAACAGGCATGTCAGGGCTTCAGGATTTACCTCTTTCTGTTCCTACGAAACATTAATTTTGCAACCAAGGTAGTTCTTGTTCTTCAGGCGAGTATGGTCAACTGCAGAATTACTGCAGGTTTAGCTGGCACAGAGAAGCAGAGAGGGAGCCTGCTTCGCTTCCCTTGCACTAACACTCGGAAATTCTGGAAAGGTATTGTGGCATAAATTCATTGTTAAACACCAATTCTGCAGTGCAAACCTCTCTTTCCAGAGGTCTGTGCTCACCACTTAGTCATCATCTGGACTGAGAGCTGGGGAATAAAGGTATTGCCATGGGGCTGACAACCAAATCGTTATTCCGGAACCAACTACAAGCACAGATGCTCTCAGAGCTATTTCCTCTGGAGCAGTGGGAGTTTTGGTGGGCCTGGAGGTCCGGTCTCACTGCCTCCCCATGCCAGCCTGCATACATAACGGCATCCAAATCATTTAGCTGAATGAAAGAGCCACAGTGAGTAATATAAAAAATACCTTCAACTAAAAGCAAAAAAATCAAGTTACAAGTTCCAGTTTATTTTCACCTCTTGTGATTTCCTGGCCAATAGAGGCACACCAGTGAACACACTTCTGTGGATAAGGGGATATATAGCTGACCATTAGGCAGTTTGGGTATTTTTCAAAAATATTTGGGTAGATGAAGATGTGTTGAAGATGGAGGAGTCTGTTTGAGATGAGACCATGCTGCACCTCCAGTAAAACCAGCCATGTGTTTCTCTGGGCTTGCATTTCTGTGCTAATTGCATTCACCACATCATTGAAATACTCAGCATATGCTGCATTTCCACTAGAGATGAGCCACAGCTGAACAACTTGCAGGTCAGTTTGACTAAAGAAATCTGGGCTAATTTTTGGCTGTGCTGTCTCCTAGTTTTAGGTGCCAGTGTGTTTGCTGCAAGCTGTTTGGCTTCTTCAAAACACATCTGCCCGTTTGCTCATGATCTTACATCGTGTAGAAGAGTAGTGTTCACAAATCAATGTATGAGCCCTCTGTTACTAGGAAAAATCACAACTCAAATATTTATTTTACAAAAGTCCCACGGTAGCACCCCAACATTTGATTGCAGACAAATCTAAAGGTGTGTTGAATCAAGGAGGGATACAAATACAGGGGGTGAAAGGGCATTCACACTATGTTGGCATAGCTTAGATTTATGAAATGGGATGAATCTGGGATGATCATGAGATCGTTAGACTCCTAATGAGAGAGGTGAGAAGAAGGCTGGAAGGGTTGGGACATTGGCCGCACCACTGGCAGCTCATTCTGTCAAACACAAGCGGCTTTTAGTCATACCTGGAAGGTTGCAGAAGCACTCAGTTGCCTTAAGAAGAGATTGGGATGAACTGATTTTGCTGCTACTTCACACTGCCTTTCATCCTCTGCCACAGTGCTTCTGGGGTCTCCTTGCCCACTAAGAGAACCCCTGGGGCCCTGCATCTTTGCGAAATGACCTTTTGCAGTGCTGTGAAGGGCAGCAACAATGGTTTCCTTTGGAATGACCTGTGGTTAGGAATGTGGGTGCCAAATTCTTTGCTCAAGCAATTTTTTAGCAGCCGAGTCACCCATTTCTATCTGGTGGCAGAATTTAGGATTAAACCGAATGCATTATCAGCAATGCTATCTTCACTTGTTTTCTTCAGTTCCCTTTTCACTTCCTTTTTAGCCAAGGTTAGTTCAGAGCTCTCATGGGTTCCCACTGGAATGACTGGAGAATGTTTCTCACTGTTTTCCAAACTGTTTTCCAGCAAAGGCTGCTGGTTTGTGGCACTATAAACACCAGCACAAGGTTCATACTGGCAATCAGCAGCTCTGACTTCCAGTATCTTACCGCAGGGTGAGCCATAAAACAGGGGGTGGTGGGTAAATTGAGAATAAAATTGTGGTGGGTAGAGCAATAGGCAACATCTGCCTTTCCCATCAGTGCAAGGGCAGAGCAGATTTTTATTTTTACCAACTTTATTTGCAAACATGTGATATTCCACTGAATAAGAGGTGGTCAGTTAAATGGATGTTTTGGCAAATGGCTTTCCTCCTGGAGTCTAGTCTCGATAGAATGAGCTGTGCCCTGAACCTGAGCCCATGTCCCATCCCGGGCTGTCCCTCCCACACAGTTCTCAGACACACGTTTTGATTCATAGCCTATAGGGAGAAAAGTTGAGTTTTAATTATGGATGGAGCTAATCAGTTAGATAAAATGACAACCCACTCGGGTTTTGGCACAGAATTCATACCGCCTTTTTTCAGTGATTACAAAACCCAAATCCTCCCATTTCTCTCCTCTCCACCCCCATACGTGTAATCATTTGTATTTCTGGGGTTTGGTCTGGTCCAAAAGCAAAAATGCTGAGCGGTAATAAAAAACAAGGTTAATGTACCATAATATTGAGTCAAGTGACTTGTAAAAATTCTTGCTTTAGTTTCTTTTAGTTCACACACATAAGGTCCAGAACACTTTACAGCAAGATTTGTTATTGCAGCATGGTCTTATTATGACAGCTTTTAAATTTAGAAATGTTGAGAATCCTATTTTAAAACTATTTTTAGGCTGTCTGCTGAAGTACGCTAGAACTTTTTATTTTTGTTTAATTATTGCATGCATAGTTTTGCTTTAATGTTGATTTTATTTCATGACGGAATTTTACGTGTGTGTGTATGAAAGTCAAACATACAAGCCAGTGGTTTGCTGAGATATATACTGAAAAGTTTGGAAGCAGGAAACTTGGAGCCAGAACTGCATGCGTCTCAAGTGAATTTAGATTCAGCTAAAGCATAATTTAACTATGGTAGTTTACTGGGATAAATTCATGTGGGTAGACCCTCAAATTAATTTGTCAGATGCCCTGGGTGAGTGCTTATTTGTCAGGGGTTTATGCAAACCATAGAGAAGCAGTAGTTTAAGTGGTGAAGCTGACTCCCTGCAGAGGGGGATGCTTTGCTCTGTCCTTTTTCTAATCATGTGTCCCCTTCTGTTGTTTTGGGTAAATCTTCTCCAAGCATCCCAGCTGCTGAATGACAAATCAGTGCAAATCACCTTGCCTATTTTTTGATCACTTATTACCTAGAAAGTGACTGCCATCATTATTTCAAATTATCCAATTTCTCCGTTTTTCCTTCACTAGAATCTTGATATTCACAAGTCTCATTGCCACACTTTAGAGGCCAGTTTAGGAAAATATCAACGTGCCTGTGATTTTAGGAGGACTCCACAGTGGAGAAACTGGATATATTTATGTCCATGTGAGAATGACAAGGGCTGAAATGCATGGAAACATTTTAATCTAGTGTGTTAATGGTTCTTTTCCTGTCTCGGAAATGTCTGTTCTCTACTCAGGGAGAGAAATAAAATGCAAAAAAAGTTATGAATAATGTCTAATTGAAAAGCCATCCTGGTTTTAGATCTTAGAGCAGAAATTAACCATGGCAGCTGCTGCTGGAAGGTATTAGTCAATGCTATTATGCAGAATACTGAAAAATGCTGTTTTTTCCTGGGAGACTGTTATCAGGAACAGTTATGTGTTTTGCCTAAAGACTATTACTTCCATTGTTTTTGAACTTTACACCAGACATACTCTATCACAAAAATAATCACTTGTCTTGCGACAAAATAAACTGTTCCATTTCTTTCTTTTTTTCAAGGCACCTCATTATCAACTTTGGAAGGAAGCTGAATTTATAAAAAGATAAGTCATGTAAATAAGCTGGAAGAAATCTAATGAAAGTGCTTTGTCTTCTTTGGCAAGCACAGCTCCATTAAACCGTGATTCTCCTTTGAAGCTTCAATTACCTGACTTACCAGAGCTGGAGTAGGAGAGAAATGGCTAATATTTCTGAACAATGTGAATGTGTGTATGGAAGGGGAAGTTGTTATGTTTTGGGGAGGGGGGAAAAAAAAAATCTGAGCACATTTACAGATTGCAGTTTTATTGTTTTGGCCAGTTGCTTAGAATTACAGGATGAAATTTATCCCTGGTGTGTCTCCACTGTAAGCAAGTGGAGGAGCAGGGCCAATAAATGCTGTCTCTTCAATAACTTGAGTGCAACAACATCAGATATGCAGATGCCCCGTTTCCTTTCTCACTTGCACCCACTCGTGTACACATGTGTTTGTAGCTCCAAATGCTACTTTTATTGTGTCCACATCAGAAATGCCTTGCATTGCTCCCACACTAGTGCTCCCTAGACTGGATTGCGCAGGGTTCTTTTTGGTGTTATTGCCACCATGTTCATGCCAGTTCTTCTCATTTCTAGGTAAAAGTCAAGTTCCTCTTGCTTGTTTTTGGGTGTTCCTCCACCATTCTCTTCAGTGTAATGGAGTGATGACAGGTTCAGTTAGACTAGATATCATGGGGAGCAGCATCCACCTAGCCATGGTGGTGTGAATGTCTGCGTGCCTTATCATACTGTTAGAGTAAATCAGAATAACTGAGGAATCCCAGGTATTTGAGTAAAATCGCCCCTGCTGAGCTCTATGCTTCTGCTACTAAATTTCTCCTGCCTGGAGAGCTTCCTCTAAACTCAGCCAGACTCCAGGAATTGCCACAGAGAGGCATAAGACTTGCAAGGCAATAAGACCTATCTGCCTTCTCCCAAAGGACACAGAGCCACACACTTTTTATTCTTCAGTCAAGCATTCAGCTGATGAGCCAGTGAGCTGTATACGTGCAGCTTGCCGCAGATTTCTTACAAATGATTTTAATCCTTCTAAAACCCCCCATCATTCTGGGTTGTATAAATAACCTAAAAAATGAGGGCTAAAAACATGGATTTTCTGTTCTTTGTTGGAATGCTACTCTGGTGTAACTGAGAGGACAATTTGACCTGCTGTATCCGTTTTTGCAGAGTTCAAACCATAATTCCAGGCCAGATTCTAATTTGTGCTTCTCGCTCATATTTCACTGAAACTCTCAAAAAACACACATGCTGTGGACTGAAGTGCAGTGCTGCAGGCAGGGAGTGGCTGTTATCTGGCCTGAAGGGTCTTCTGGAAATAAATAATAAAAAAAAAGATAGCGATCAAATTGCTGAAGTGAACAACTGATGGGTGTTTTAAGTCTTTAATTTGTTTTCCTTTGCTTGGAAAAGCAGACCACGTTTGTCTTCAGAGCAAAAGGAGGTTATTGATAGCGTTACTTAAGTGAGCAAAATAAAATGCTTGCAATGACAGTTATCAAAGGTTAGGTCCCTGGAGATAAAAAGCTTTTGTGTGCATGTGCACTCCAAACCCAATCTTTCTGTGGGACTACATAAAGTATACAATAATGTGCTTCCCTTCTGAACTTTTCTGGGACATGGTATGGAAAGACTGTAGCAGTCTTCATGAAGTTAAATCCCAGATGGGTATTGGTTTCAAAGGGAACGATGACTAGCCAGTATGTTAAATATTTTAATTCAGTAAAGCCTCCTGTTCTCCTTGATGTTTGCTAAAGTTACGTTCAGCAGCTGTAGAGGAGAATGTGTACAAGAAACCGAAGGAGAATCCTGTGTCCTCTCCTCTTGCCTAACCAATAAATTTTAGCACTGAGTAGGCAGGCACAAGCCCTCCTCACCTTGGCCCGTGGGGTTGGGAGATGAGCAGCAAGGGGTTTAGATGGAAGCGGAGATGGGAGCAGCTGGACCAGGTGCCACTGGTGCTCTGAAATGTCACTTTAAAGGCTATTAACATAGTGAAGGCTTTTGAAGGCTACTGAACTGTTTGTAGCATAATCCTTCCGCTTTTCTCCTGCAGCACTCTGCATGTTGCCCTAATAGACACTTGTGCGGATGAAGCCCACCACGCGCATAGCAGTGAAGAGAAAAATTGCAATAGGTGCTTTAACGGCAGGCAGTGGCAGATAATTACTCTTTGTGCTGTAAGTCTGATACAGGCCGGCTGGCACATCTGACCTGACCCATTTTTAGGTGGATTTTCATTTTCCTGGACTCCTGGGTTATCTGGATCTGGGTAGAAATTCTTGAAAGATAAGAAATTATTAATAGTAGAAGCAAGGGGTTTTTTTTTTTTGAGAGGGAAGGTTTGTCTTGAATTTCTTCACATTGCCAATACTTTCTGTGTTACTAGAGAACAAACCTTCCTGCAATATTTGAATGTTATTTGCAAACAGTTTTTGAAGAAATGGACTGCTTTTGCAGTCAGCCAGTACAACAGCTTTTCCTCCAGAGCAACTGCAGTGGCTTTTGGTTTCTTTTGCTTTCTCCTGAAATTTTTGGGTTCTGTAGAATTTGTCTAATCTTACCTTGCTTGAACTGTGAATCAGAGTCTTTAGACCTGCTAGATTATCCCAGAAGATTTAAGGCAAATCTTGCTATGCAGCAGATTTCTCACCGATATCCCACTTCTCTCTGAGCACTCACTTGGGTCTGGGCTGTTCTGCTTGGGTAGACTTGCATGATGGAGGCAGGTATCTACTTCTCATGCTGAGTCTGCAACAGTTGAGACATAAGAAAAAGAAACTCCTTTCTGTCTTACTGTTTGTGACTCTGGTTTTGCTAATGAAAGCACCTCTTCTATGAAGACAGGCTGAGAAATTTGAGGATGTTCAGCCTGGACAAGAGAAGGCTCTGGGGAGACCTTCCAGTACCTGAAGGGGCCTACAAAAGGGCTTGGAGGGGACTTTTTACAAGGGCCTGTAGTGACAGGACTAGGGGTAACGGGTTTAAATTGAAAGAAGGTAGATTTAGGTTGGATGTAAGGAAGGAATTCCTCCCGGAGAGGGTGGTGAGGCACTGGCACAGGTTGCCCAGAGGAGCTGTGGATGCCCCATCCCTGGAAGTGTGCAAGGCCAGGCTGGATGAGGCTTTGACCAACCTGATCTAGTGGAAGGTGTCCCTGCCCGTAGCAGGGGGGTTGGAACTGGATGGGCTTTAAGGTCCCTTCCAAGCCAAACCGTTCTATGATTCTCAGCTATGACTTTGCACTACAGGTACAAAGGTCTCTGCTTTTATGTTTTGTAAGTTATGAGGCATTTAGCTCATTTTCCAAGAGCATCTCCTTTGCTTTTCACCGGACAAAGCTCAAATGTGTCATTATGCACTACATTATGGCTTGTTAAATCATTTTCTTCTTAATGACATTTTTTCAGCACTGAGCATTTGATCAGCTTGTTTCTTTTCATTTTAATTTATTGCCGGTTATGTTTTCCTTGCTCAGAAGCAGTAATGTATGACATAAAAGCCACCTCTCCCCTCCCTCTCTTCCTCCCTCCCTCCCTCCCTCCACTTGTCAACTGTGTTCACTCATAGCTGCTGCCATTTTAATAACCAGTTCCTGCTCTTAGATCTTGAGGATGTATGATTAAAAAAATCCAACAGCTGAGACCCACAGTGAGATGCAGTGATTTTGCTGGAAAAAGCAACCCTTCAACTTATTTCTTACCTTAGGGAAATGGCAAAGGTGGGAGGTATTGCGCTAGTTGTCCAGTCTCCCTTGTTGCATGTAGTAAGGCTGTCCAGACATTAAATTCTCACCTTTCTGAGACTAGTTGATGCCTGCTCATTTCCAATCAGGCAGCATTTTATCTGTTCACGCTGGAACCTTGCTTCCTTGTCTCTATTGCAGGATCGTCACCCTTTTATCAGGGTAACTGCCCATGCTGGAGTGGCTTCATGCTGTCCACCATTCCCACAGGGTGTATTTGTTGCTGAAGGCAAAGCACTTGTCATTTCCTCAGCTCTGGCAGGAAGGAGGTTTGGATAGGCTCCTGAGAAATATGCTTTGTGGCCATGGCAAAGATGAGTGACCTGTTTTAAGAAATCACAAGCACGGAAAAACACTTAGGACCAGGTGGTGTTTATCTTCCATGGGCCAGTCCCTTTTCTAGTAGCACACAGAAATGCACTTACGTACTGTCTGATTTGGTGGATGATGTTGCAAGATTGTCCTTTGGTTAGACGACAGAAGTACAACAAATCAGTGTCTACTTATCTACTGAGTGCAGATGAGCAGTAACACATTTTGAAAAAATTGTTGCTTTTTAGAGCAACAGTTGTAATAACCACATTCCCTAAGAATAAGATAGTTCTGGCACAGATTGCCCATGGGGACATTGACTGTGTATACAGATCAGGATTTATCATGAGGCCTACTACTTGTTAAGCTCAAAAAACCCCAAGGTGTACATCAAATCAGGTATCAAAGAACTCGCACAAAAAACCTACAAAACATATGTTGTCCTAAGGCAACGTTACTCAACAGATGTTTTTGCATCTTTCTCTGCCTGCCTTTATATTGCTGCTGCTAACTAGGTATTTCACCTTCCTGTCCAGTAATACCCCTGTGCTGCTAAGGTGTGATTTAGATTTGGTTTCAGGCAGAAACTTTGAAGGGTGAAGGTGATAATTCATCCAGGCTTATTTCCCCAGGTAATTTGTATTGCTACTTTACTGGGACATTCTACAACTTGTGCTTTCTGTTACTTTTTCTTCTTTTTTTTTTTTTTTTCCTCCTGTGGCATTGCTTCAGTCTTGTTGATATAATCCCTTAATATATGGTAGAGAACACTTCAGCCCTTCAGGGAGATGCTATTGGAGAACAGTTTTATGTTATTAGGTCTTTCACTGTTGTTCACATCCATCCTGATGTTCTTCATCCATTGTACTTCAAAGCCAATTAAACATTGTAATTGGCTTTAGTATGCTTTGATCAGGCCTGTGATAGCTGTGTACAGTGGCTGTCATGCTGTACAGGTTCTTAAAAGGAGTTTGTATTTAGCCTTTCCTCTAAAGGAACACTGACACTGCTCTTAGTTGTTAGTAACTCCTTGCAGTAAGGTCATGTTCCACAACTGGTTGTGGACAGTTGAGCAACGCTTGCCCAAAGAATATGCAATCTTAGTAACAGCAGGCAAGGTAGAATTCATATTAGCATGGGTAAAATTTTGAGGCAGAAAGAGGTCTAGATAACCTGCTCATTTTTATTCAGAGGTATTGGTCAAAGCTGAGAAAAGCTCAGCTCCCCTGTGCCTTAGACCTATGCCTTGTCCTTATACCAGTTGTTCTTGAACACACCAGCTACTCCCATTTCAGGCCAGTAGAAACAATGTAAGTATCTGAAAGCAGAGTCTGGCCTTTTGTATAGGAATCAATTTGCCCATTTCTATGGAGCAACCACAGAGAAACTGTTTAACAGTACAAAACCCACATTGTATATGAGATTAGGACAGGAAATATGGGATTGCAAGTAGAAACTGCATGGTAAATTTAAGTAAGTTATACACACTGACTAAAACAACATGCCTGTCTTTCTGCATCTATGCTCGTACCAAAGAGGCTCAGTTTGGCTGTATTTATCCTGATATTACTCACCGTTGGTGGGAACCTATTGCTCCTGGTTTCACATATGAGGTCCTGTGCCATCAGCAGGGAAGGTCACCTCACCGGTGGTAAAGGAGAGCCTGGCTAGTGCAATGCCATCTGCTCCACTTTTCTGCCTTGAAGGTGAGGAAGGGGAAGGGGCTTTGATAGATTTGAGATAACAGCTCCCTGAGAGTCTCTTCTGAGAGATGTCTCCTGCACAGTGGGTATATGGTGTGTTTTTCTATGCACATGGGTATGTGTTCCCAAGTTTTACTGTCTCCAAATTAGATTTGCAACAATTTTTTTTTAAGTCAGTAGTTCAAAAGTGCTTTTTTACTTTTTTTTAAAAAACACTAATGAACAGAAATTATCTGCTTTCAGAGTTTTTTTTTTCTTTTGATAAGATTAACCCATCATTTATAAAGCAGAAAACAACGTATGTTTTCCATTGAGAAGGCAAAAACACAATTACTGTAATGAATAATGGGTAATCAACCCTTCTTGTCTGGAGGAGATAACACATAAGCCCCATTGCACTACTTTCCCTGTGGAATAAAGTAGCAATGGTATTAATCCAAGCTGAACATTGAAGTTTTACAATCAGTTGTATTGTTATTGCTGTGGTAGGATTTTTATAGCCAGAGCAGAAGGCTTCTAAAATTAAGGTGATATTTAATCTTCTTAAGACTGCTGGGCACCAACCAACCACTCACGCTATAGAAAGGAGATAGCTGCCTTCTGCTCTGCTTTATACAGAATTAATGCCACACCTCGGTTTCTGGGAAGTTTCCAATGCAGTTTTCATTTGGAATATCTGGTCACTTGAGTAACATGTAGCTTAGAAATAAAGTAGAAGCAATTTTCTGCTTCATTTAAAACATAATCCTAAATTCTGCCAACTTGAGCCTGGCAATTCAGTTGAAAGATTTCCGTATGGGTCTTTGTGATTGAATGTTCATGTTATGAAGTCTGTTTTGCATCTCTTCTGTACTGACAGTGTGGTTGCATTAGCTCTTGCTTTTGAAGAGGCACCGTGGTTCATCACCTTCTAGACAGCTTCTCTGGAGATCCATCCTAGCTGCAGGTTGGTTGGTTGACCCTGACCAGGCTATCCGTAGGGATCAAGGAACTTTATGTAGACTGGGCCAGGACAATGTGGGCAAGTTTGAGTGGAAGAAATGGAAATATGAAAATACTCCCCTCCTTGGTTGCTTCTTCCTCCTTTCAGTGAGTTTCCTTTGGAGCAACCCCTCTCCAGCGTTCCTCCCATCCCACTGCCATGATGCTGCCTTTATTCCTGGTCAAATTACTGAAGCCTTTCCTCCTCCCCGCAGCATTCATATGTCCCAGCGCAGGGTTTACCCCAGGATTCCCATTGCGTAGGCCTCTGTACTGCTGCCAGACGATACTCGCAGTATATGCTGCGGGTGATTCTGTCAGCCTCTGGAATGAATTATTTTATTGCTGCCAGGTTGTCAGAGAAATCAGCTTGAAAGCTGAGCCAGAGAGCAGTCCTGGGAGCGACCAATTCAAAGTGGAAGCAAGTCGCCATCGAGCAAAATAAATAGGGGAATGCCTCAGCTGGATAATATGAGTGCTGTTTTATACGGGAATTTCAGAAGAACTAATTAGGCTTCAATAGGGAAGCAGGTCTCATATTTAAACCTCATAAATATACAAATCATGACATTCTAATTAAGCATTGTTGCTTCCCAGGTTTTGATTTTTAAGGGTATACTTTTCTGTTTAACTGCTGTTCTTGTAAAGATTTGGCATGGTCTGGGACATTTTTCTCTTCTTGGTTACCTTGCAAGGAATTTGCATTCCCGCTTGGTGCCTGCGCTTTGGTGTGCGTGCTGCCACTGAAAAGGCTGTGAGCCATAAATAAAAGAACAATATGACCACAAGCACCCCCTGCAGAGGAAGAAGAAAGACATGAGTAAAATAATATGCCAGAGAAAATCGTAGAATAGATAATTTATCCACCCCTAGTTATTCCTGGGCTAGAATGAGGTATTTCAAATAGTAAGAAAACAACTCTCCTATTTTTTTTTTCCTAGCAATTTCAAACCATTGGCCTATTACAACTTGATTCAATTTTAGTTGGCTGTTTGTCAAGAAAAAAATCTCCAAAGGTCACTTACGAGCACCATAGAATCAACTGTGTATACGTTTCTGAAGCAGAAGGACTATTTTTTCATGCATTTCTGACACTTTCAGCCATTCAGACTCCTACGTCTTAAAAGAAAATAAATCTCAGGTGTCACATTAATCTGGTGGGTATGAGATTATGGCTTGCAAATAGCTGATTTTGGATATGGATGCCTGGTCCGTTTAAACAACTTCAGCATAAATAGTAATGATAGACTACAGTGGTGCAGTCTTTCAGAAGACGAGACAAAAAGCTGTGCTTGTTAAAACAAAAGGATACCCCAGAAGCAGGAAATTTAATATTATTAATGAAAACAGAAGGAATTATTAGGAGTGTTTTCACACGATAGAGTTCCTCATTCAGGACATATTACCGTGGGGACTTTACCAAGGGGTCTTGCTGAATCCTATTTCCCGGACGCATCTGCAGCACTGTGTACATTCCTCAGCTATAACCTATGATGTATTTGTAACATTCGCTTGTAATCTGTCAGGCAGGGCTCTGCTATAGAGCGTGGGAGTTTCAGACCCGTGGGATTTGTGAGGCTGCAGATGAAGAAGCTGAAGTCAGTCAGATTTGCGGCATGGGGGTTTCCCTGGTGTTAGGAGGAGTGAAGAGTAAGCCCTGAGCACTCTGCAATCTGACTGTGTGCAGGCTGTTCTCACAGGGTTTCCGTTTTCAAGGTTTGGATGCGTTTTGGCATTGGAGCACTCCTTTTAAGCTGATCCTCTGCAATTTTTCAAGGTTCACCCACAAGTCATAATTACCCTGGAGGATAAGAGCACATGGATGCAATGAAATGCATTCATAAAAGTGCTTGGTTTTGCACTGATGGGGCTCTAACTGCTTGTTATCTCTGAGCACGATTTAGAGGGACATGAATGTAACATCTCAGCCTTGCACATTCATAGCTTCTTCCATCAAAAAATCTCAAAGCATTTTACACACAGATGTAAGTGGATAATATGTCCTGTTGTCTGGGTGGCATCTCCAACATCGGTTATCATCATTCTAAACCATATGCCAGGGTCTAGAGTATTCCCTGAAGTATTTTACATGGGAGGAATACATGTAAATAGAATATCTGACAATCTATGAATGGCTCACAGGATTTTAATCAACTGCACAGTTTTAAAATTGGCACTTAAATCCCTCTCACATCTGTTGTTTAGAATAGCCAACAGCGTGTGGGATACATTCAGTATGCCATATTCATATGAGTATGTTAATAATAGTATACATTATCACAGTAAAAAATAAGGTGTGTAACTGCAGTGCTCATTAGAGTAAGTATTTAGATGTTTTGGAGAAAGCACCATTTAATATTTAAAAAATAAATATTTACCCCTCACAATAGTGCAGACATATATTCTCTGTATTTTGAACAGAGGACTTAAATGTTCCCATTTGCACCCTTGGTGCACACTGTGGCTTCCAGTGTCCTCCAAGAGCAGTCCTTGTGGAGTAACTCACGTAGAAAGCTAATAAACTGCACCTGCTTTAGCTTCTAAATATCAAAGAAGGTGAAATGCTTCTTGGAAAAAGTTGTTTATGGATCATCTAGGCAAGGTGATAGGTGATAGGTGACAGCTAGCTCTGGCTAAGGTGTTAGCTAGCTCTGGTTCTTTGACAAGCACTGCATTCAAATTGCAACCCTAGTCTGTCTGCTCCATGCATTTGCATGGTCTTCGTGCCTTGCCCTGTCTGCAAAACAGTGTTACTCATACAGATTCTCTGCCACTCTTTCATCATCTCAGTGAAGCCTTTAAAGGAGGTTCAAATTATGAAGTGCCCTAACATGGGGTGCATTGTGTGTCTGACTGTAGAGTGTTATGAGTGTTGGACAGAGCTGCACTCTCACTCTCCAAAAAATGCAGTAACGCTGTGACTGAGCACCCAGAAGCTGTTGAATTCTACCTAAAAAAACCAAACCAAACCAAAACAAAAACCCAACCAAAGAAAAATCTCAACACCAAAAAAAGAAGCAAAACCAAAAAACCACACCAGTTTTCAAGTGTTTTCCTGGGGTAGCTTGTGCCTGTGGTCCTTTTTTGGCCCAGTTCTGGTTGTTGTTCTCATACACTGCTGGTCATGTGCTAGGATAGGCATTTTTTAAAAAGAAAACCAACACTGAAAACACAAGGGAATTTAATTCTATCCCACAGGAATGACTCTACTACACTAGTCATTGTTTTGAAGTATGTTTTAGAAATTTGTAATGACAGCATTGGGATTATATAGTTAATTGTGGAGCAACCATTTTTACAATTTGTGTTTTACCCCACATGGAAAGCTATAATTTACTCCAAGTAATTAGGTTAGGTTTAATTTGGGCGAGACACAGGCCCATATTATCCAGTGTAATATACTGTAATCCTCACGTTAGGTAAGGTGCCAAGTATTTCGTTTGTTTTGGGAGCCAACAAAATTGCCACTTGCCCAGAGTTGTTCTTGGACAGAAATGTGAAAGTGGTAACATTTTGCTACTTAAACCAGTTTATTATTAGTCTGACAATGACTCAGAGATACATGTAGCATTCATTGAACGTTGCGTGGAAGGTGTATGGCTCTTCACTAATGAAATTATGTGTTTAACAGCTTACGAGGGCAATGCTGAAAGGCTTGACGTCATCAGACACTGAGGCTACTTTCTATCTTTCATGATTGGACCCCAAAAATCTCAATTTCTTTAGCTTCTTGTCATGCTATAAAGCACACTGGTCAGAGAGATTACACCACTGTCATCTTGCTGTTACACTACTGCATATCAGTTTGTTAAGAAAAGATAATTCTAAGTTAAAAAAATTTAGCTAAAATTTGTTTTTCTTTATCCTTTCAAATGCCTTTTCTGTACTTTTTGTCTTAGTGGCTTACCAGTCCTTTAGAAAATCTGTTTATCAAAAGGTATTGGAGTATATAGTCACAAGCTGGTGGCTGTTAAGGGGCTGACTGGTGCACATGACGTAATTTTTTTAATCCTTATGTATTACACATATTGACTGTTTTCTGATGTAGTTCTCTTCTGAAATATGAGAGGAAGGATTCCTTAACAATATTTTGTGCCTTACTAAATATAACTAAGATCATAGACATTGAGACTTTTATATGTTCAGTAATGTCCAATTAAAAACTCTTATCCTCTGTTGATTTCTTAGCACTTTTACCATTTATAGGTGGTGTTGTTTCTTGAAATCAAAGTTAAAACATAGTAGACTAGTGATGGATCTTAGTGAGTTGTGATGTTTTGCCTCAAGCAAAGACACGAGGCTCACTTTTCCCATTAAAGATGTTAAGGAGCAGTCCTCTCTCAAAGTTTGCTTCATGTGGCAATTGTCGTACTGCATAGGATATTTCATTTTCTTCCATGGGAGATATTTTTACTTTTCTACCAGAAAACTATGAAATATGTAAGCCCATAAAGAATGTTTCAATAATTTTCATACTGGTGTTGAAGAAACAGCTGGATCCACATTCCTCTCTGTGAAGTCCAGTATTGCAATTCCCAGTTCATCGTGATGGATTGGGTAATTCCACACTAAGGAATTAACTCAGTGTTTGGAAGGGACAGGATTGTACGATTGATTATTTTTATTTGATTATAAATGCCATCCAAAAATAATTCCTGTACTCAGTCACTGACATATATGACCTCTCTTTCCTTACAACCCCTCTGGAAATTTCTTTGTGCTGGCTATTTTGGCCATGTGAACATTCAGGGAGATAAAGCATGTGTCAGTGATGTTCCTACACATCTTGGTGAAGGAAATAATAAACATTGATCAGTGCTACTAGGAAGGGGAGTGATAGAGGTATAACTTTATGTGGGGAACAGCAGCTGTGTAGTGGTTAAAATAGAAGGCTGAGAGCCAAGTCTTATCAGTTTATCCTTGGCTCTGCTGTAATCTTCTTCTTATCATTAACCTTGCATTAGTCCTTTCAGTGGCATTTCTCCCTCCCCCAACCCTAAGCAATTTAGGATTGTTGAAGATGGAATTTTGGCCTACGTTCTTGGGTGGAGTGTTCATAACACCTCGCTTATGGCACCCACTGTATGTGTCTGAGACCCCCTCCATCATCCCTTTGCAGTCAGGGAAGAGAGGTAGATGTCAACCTGACCTTCTTTTCATTCTCGCTCCTAACTTGGGCATTTGAATTAGGTAAGGACTATTTCAACATCTGTATTTGTCAGATACCAATTAAAATCAAATAATTCTTCCCAATGTTTGTAAACTTACTATAAGGAATTAACGATTTATTATTATAAGTAGTAAATGCAATAAAATTGTTTAAACTCAGATAGCCCCAGTGGTGTTATAAATGAAGCTTTTCTTCTCAACTCTTGAAAAGTAAAAGAAATGCCCATCATCCTGCCAGGAGGCCAAAATGGGTGGATGCTAAACTTATGGTTCTTGAGAATCTTAATACATGTGACATCCACTCCATGACTGCATTACCCAGGCAATAAACTCTTCAAACTGAGACTGTCTTTTGTTCTGTGTGTGAACAATGTCTAATACACTGGGAAGCCATCTCCAAGAAATCCTTGATACTGTCATGGTGCAAGTAACAACTGAAAAATACTGGGAGTCGTTATCAGTTGGTTCAAGGTCTGGAACAGCTGATTGGTAATTGCTGTCTTTTTGGTGCCATTTTTTCATGCTCAGAAAGTGCTGGTGACAAGACGGAATCCTAACCACTCATTCTTTGATTTCTTCTCACTTTCATCCTCTCCAGTAGTAGATCAAGAGTATAACCGCAGACTGGTGCCTGCGGTGCAGAGCTCTCGGATCTTCTGTGTGTGCTGGTGCACGCTGATAAAAAAAGTAACCTCAGCAACAACAAAGAAGGAAGAATTGTTTTCTTGCCCCCTGTGGAATGGAGACTTGCAGGCAGGCAGGAGGTCCTGGTGTCTGGAGGAGTCAGCATGGTGGAAAGCCTGTGATTGCCTTTGTAATGTAATTGTTATAATGGTAGGCCAGGGAATTGCAGTGGTTTAGTGAAATGCTCCAGCCATGTCTCCTTGTGGTTCTTTGAGTGGTTACAGCAGGAGATGGAGCATCCCTATGTGCAGATGTGCCATGGCTGAGAACATGTCTCAGATGACTTTGTGAGCACTGTGGGTAGTGATAGAACACAGCAAGCAAGGGAAGAAGTAAACCTTCCAGAAGGCTTCTCCCTCCACAACTTTATGGAAAGTGGTTGGGGAAGTAGGGGGAGAAAGGATTATAAAGTAGTTTCAGATCTGAACCAGATACAGAATCATGGGGGCAAAGGAGGGAAGGAGAGAGAGGAACATGGTACACACAGGTCTCATCCTTCATGGGCTCAGAAGAGCTCCAAAGTTCCTCTGTAAAGATATAGCCAATAGAGATTTTTAAAATGGATCTTCAAGGACTCTTTTTTGTGAATATCCTTTTCTGTTGTGCTTTTTCATTCTTATTGATCATACAGTTGTGCTCTATTCACAGTAACAGTGAAAGAGTTACTACAGCTCTGTTTAAGAACTAGATGAGGCAACTTTGGCAAATCGGTTTGTAAAATCTCTAGTTCAGCCATCTCTAGTTCAGACTGTTATAACTTTAAATGTTCTAAAGATTGAGGGAAATAAAACTGCTTTCTCTTCTTTTGGGTGTCTATTCCATAGTCTAGCAGCTGCCCCTCTTGGGAAGCATTCACATATGTTCAATTCAAACTCTCATTTTCTATCTCATAATTTGTTTATTAATCCCTTTATATGCCTAAAATAGCTCACTTTTCTGAAGTTCCATCTTTCCACCTTACGCATTTACTTTTCTAAGGAAATATGTGATCCCTTTCCAAACCAAAGTTTTTTAATCAAGCCCAAGCAATAAACCACAACATTCTTTAGTGGTCTGCAAGAGTACAGAGCAGGGATATGTCTATGTTGGACTCCAAGCAGAGGTTGCAGTAAAAATAAGGAATTGGTGGTAAAAGAGTTATCTCAGGTGCTGGTAGCAGCTTATGCACAACAGTGCTAGATTCTCTGTGGGTTGCTAAAACCATCCAGAGAAGTAGGACTGGTTTGTCTCTGCTGTTAGAGCTAGATTGGTACCAGCCCATAAAAAAAAGTCTCTTGTATGTTTATGCTACCCCATAGTCCCTCCTTACTTACTGTGGAAGGGAGCTGGGTCTTCTTTGATATATGTTTCTTTGCTTCTGATATATGTTTACCTGTGTGTTGAGCTGTGGGATGAAGTAATAACCACCAATTAAGAGCTTTGTCATCTACAGGTTAAAAGGATGGGCCTGTACATCGTCATAACTTAAAAATGTGAGTTCCTGATCTAGGTAGGGACAGAAGTCTTGTTTCTTCATGCTCCAGCCACTTTGGTCTGTAGGCTGTGGAGCCTCTTTGGTGTGTCAGGAGGCAGGTGGGCTGCAAAGTTTTCTTTTGCAAAGCATCCTGCTTACAGAGAGATTCCCAGTGCTGGGGCTGAAGTGAAATCCATGAAAAGTTTTTGCATGGAAATTCTCATGAAAATAGCCAGAGCTGAAAATACTAAATAAGCCACTAACACAAACATTTTTTATTTTTATTTTCAGGAAATTCCAATTACAATATCTCTGGTTGGTTTTGGCCCAACTGGAGTCAAAGGCAGTAAAGTCTTCAGTGTCCATTACAGAGGGAAATTCTCTGCCAGCAATCTTTTATTTTTTTGAGCAAAATAGAGTGTTACTTGGCTATGTGCTCCTCTGAGTGGGTTTATTCTTTTTCATTTTGAGGGGTTTTGTTTGGCTGGGTCCAGGGAGAGGGGTTTCCTCCATAAGATCTTTTTTCTTCCCTCCAAATATTCCTGATGCCTTTGCGTTTACTGTGCCCTTCCAAATTAATTGTAAACACATTTCCTGTCTTTTCATAGCATCAGCACAGTTCATACAGTAGGCAACACTGTTAATATAGTAGGGAGGTTAAGGAATGGTGAGTGTGAGATGAAAGGTTGATGGAGGAACTATGAAAAACATTCAAAATAGTATCTAAGATTTAAACCAGGTTTGTGTTAGTGAAATGAGTTATTTGCAGTTTTGTCCTGTCTGCCTCTGTCACAAAGGAAGGTGTGGAGAGGAGATTATTCTCTCCAATAATGGGAGAAAATTCAGAATTAGTCAAGATGCAAATGTTCCATCTTAATCTTTTTCATTATTTCAAATCAGCCTTGGGATTCACCTATGGATCACCAGCCCCAAGGGTCCTGAAGTCCTAATTCAGACCTCACAAAGCCACAAAACAAGCTGAAAAATCACAAAATCTCAAAAATTAGTGTGTTTTTGGTTTTTGTGTTTTTTTTTCTCAAGCTTTTAGGGTGTATTTGTGTAGAGTTCTTCTTTACAATCACAGATGTTAAAAAAAATGTTATTTAATAACAAAAAATTAGATTCTCAAGTAGTTGCTTTTAGGTCCTACAGAAACACACCACATATCACGAGATGAGCAGCTGGCAGTGGTAGCGTTCAGATGGAGATCATGCACCAGCCAGTAGGTTGGGAAGTGTTTTGCTGGCCATTGGGAGTTAATATCAGCTGAAATTCTAGTGAAACCTGGAGTGTTAATCCACATTAAGGAGATCTGAGGGAAGCAAGTTCCTGAATCCCCACAAACCCAGTGATAAAGTTGTCACTGCCTGACACATACATACTTGTGAACCATTCATCTGGGCATCAGATGAACCAGTCGGGATAGCAGAAGACTCCCTAAAACAAAGTACAGAATGATCTTTCCCTTGTTTTTCCCCTTAAATTCCAGCAAGTATTATAGGAAATCCTGAAGTTATATGTGATAAACTGCAGAGATATACTTTTTCAGATTGTACTTACTTTTATGTGTGTTGCTCATCTTCTATCTACTGCACCATCAGGATTACTGAAAAAGTAAGTCCTATCCTGGTCTAAGTTTGTGGTGTATTCCTACCCCTCAGTTTTACTGGTTAAGCTCAGCAGAACAAATTCTGATTTACCTCTTAGGAAGGCTCAAGACCCACCTCCCACAGCAACTTGTGTTTTGTCACTCACCAGACGTCTGCAGCAGTGAAGGACATTGGGGCACAAATATGATGCATCTGCGAGAGTCAGCTCTTAAAGCTGAAGTTCAGAGAGATCTCTTTCATTCATCCATGGGAGAAGGCCTCATTATAATTGTTCAAGCCTGACTGGATTACATCACTTTCCCCCTCATTTCACTCCCACCTCACTTGCCTCCCTCCTTTTATTTACACCCCTTGTTTGGCGGCAGCATTGAGCAGGGGCTGCCTTAATGATGCATGCTGATCGCTTCATTCCCTGTTGCCCCCCCATCCCCTCCCCAAGTGCTTTGAAGTGTACTCAGGTCTCAGGCTCCAGTTCAGGGGTCATTTTGTTTATTTATGCAAAGCTGGCTCATCTGTGAAATGGGGTTTTCAAGCCCTCTGACATCAAAGACTCCAAAGCTGGTCCCATCAAGTCCGAGCAGGGACAGGCCTTGCATTATAACAAATTAAAGCAAATTTGTGAATCATAGAGAAATACTATGGCTAGATTTTTGCTTTAAAAATTGGGTGGTTGTTTTGACTTGGGGATGGATGCTCAGCATGTAGTATTGGCCTGAAAACCAGTCGTACCCATTCAGCTAAAACACAAAGCCTTCATGGAGAGTCTGTGGCTAAACAAAATTTGATCCTGGCTTGGTAACAGTCTGTGAATATTTCCCATCAATTTCTCTCAGAGCCTGACTGTTATGCAGAATTTTCCATTTGTTTTGACTTTATAAGAGGGAAAGGAACAATTCTGCTATGGTAATAAAGAGTAACTATACCCTGCTTATGTGGCACGCTGTCCCATATCTCCAAAGTGTTTTGTCAATTGAGGGAGCTACATACAGAAATCCAGCCTGCTCTGCGACAGGGAGTAAACCGAAAAGAGCCATGGTAGGCAATACGTGTAGAGAAAGGAAAATTTGGCCCATGATGTCAGGGCTTCATACACTCAGACGTGTCAAGTCTCATGGAAAAATAAGACTGTGACTGCCCCTTTCAGAACTGACCACACACTTCCCCACCACAGACCTATGGCATCTCAGACCTAGAAGCCAGCTTGGAATGAGATCCTGAAGCAAGGGAGGCGCAATGGTGAGAAAGCAGCTGGGGATCACGCCCCCAGGATGACGCTCCTGAGCAATGGGCTGATCCTGACTCCATCTTATATGGCCAGGTGTGGCATTTGGAGGGGAAGGAGATACACGGGTTTGTCCCATGTCTTCAAGTCTATCACCTGACATGATATCGGAGCCTTCCATTTCAGGTTTCTCAGCCAGCCAGCATGCTTTGTATCAGCGTGGAACCAAATTGTGCATTGAGGACACCTAAATCATGTATATGTTTTCTTAGCCTCAGATACTCATGGTATAAAATTAGTCAGTGATTATTTTTCAAGGCAGGTTTTCCACTTCGTCTTCCAACTGGCTGCTCTCCTAAGCCTGTGATACTGTCCAAGAAGTCCAGTACAGGATGACCTTCCAATATAGGTCAGAGAAAAGGGAGCTTGTAGGAAACTTCAGCAGCTCGATCCTTCTTAGCACTGCCTCTTGCGGTAATCTGCTGGCAGCAGGGCTGGCAGTGCTGGTCCCTGCTGCCCTTTGGCTGCAGGCTGATTTTTTGTGTGTACTTATCACCCTGACCTGCCTGCCTCTGTGGGAGGTGACAAGAGCATCAGTAAGCAGTAGGCTTATTAGGTCATTTTTGAATATAGTTAAGGCTTATGTGATTTCTGCTACTAGCTCATCGCTTTAAATGCTGGTCATACATATCTGAATGTGACTCGGTTTTTTAAGTCCACTCTCTGTCTAATAAGAATATTGCTGGGACATTTGTATTTGTAAAGCTTGGGATGAAATGCAAACAGCAGGTTTTCAGATCTGGCGGTATTAACCAGACCTTTCAGATCTTACTTCAGATGGCAGCTTTGGGCTGAACTAGGTGCTGAACCAGAACTTTCAGCAAATTTGGCTTTGCTTTCAGTGCCATAGATCCCTCTCTAGGAGTGAGCAGGCTGACCAAAAAGTTTTTGTGGTACAGAGAGATATCCATTGTTCCTAGCACAGGGTCTAGAAAAAACTGCAGAAGCGGTTTCCTAACCTAGAAAAACACTTGATATTAAAATTGAAGTAAATAAGAAGGTTCTTCAAATAAGTAAATAAGATTGTACTTCAAACAGATGCTTTCCATGCAGCTGCTGTAGTAACTTTGGATGAGGCAGGTGGAAGTAAAATCCTGGTGATATCTGAATTAGACATGCATCTTCGGTCCTAAGGGTGTTCCCGAGATACCTGTCTCCACAGTGCTGTTCCGCTTTATGTAATCGAGAGCTCTTTTTTGGCTTTGGGAGACTACAGTTCAGAGTTTGAGGCACTCACCCAAGGTGCAAGGAAGGAGGTTCAAATCCCTCTCTGAATGCAGCAGAAGAGGGACTTGACACTGGGTCACTCACATCCCAGGTTAATGCTTTATTGTTGAATCACTGGCTATTCTGTTGCCTTACTCACACTGTGAAGTTTGACTGGAGATTCCTGTGTTTCAGGGAATCTTCACAAAATGAGGTTCAACCGATTTCTGGATCTCATGAATCAGCTTTTTTCGTACAGTTCTCAAGTCCTGCTGAAGGTGGGAGCCCAGTGCAGGGCATACTGCAGCTGGAAGGGAGACTGCTGTAACACCCTCACCCGGTGTGCAGCTCTGGAGATGGGAAGGGGTAGTTCTGCTCTACATGAGGGTCCATGTTTATGACATTTTTCCCCTCGAGCTTTCTGCTATGTACTGTTGTTAACGTTACTACATTCCAAACAAATGTGAAACAAGTTCCAATGGATCTAAACCAACATGCCTAAATGCGTGCAGTTATTTATTTCAATCTCGCTCCCTCGCCAAATTATCTGTTGCCTAATCTCAGCACGGTGGCATTAGTTACCCTGATCTATTCCCCCCCAAAATGATTTTTTCTGGGTTTGGTGGGTTACTCCGCAAGTTTGCGATTTGGCAGGATAACAACCAAAGAAACGTCTTCAAAAGATCAAACAGATTCAGAGCAATTTTACTTACATCAAAAGCTTGGCAGTGTGTCAAGAGGTGTTGAGAACGCCAGTCAGTCCTTGTGTGTAGGCAGGAGGAGCGCACATGGGCTGACATACTGTAACATGAGGCAGGAGGCAAGGGAGGATATACTGCTCTTTGTACATCAAGCTGAGCAGGATTAAGATACAATTGACAGAACATCGCCACTTAAATGTCTTAACCACTTTTAAGATATTCGGCAGTTAACAATGGGCAGGAATCCTCCTTCTCTGACCACAGTTTTTCTTTCTTCTTCATTACCCAATACATTTTTCTAATTGTGCTAAGGCGCTTACTAAGTTCTCTGTCAGAGAGCATCCAAGATTTCATTCGTAGCACTACTGATATTTATGTGAAAAATTGTACAAGTGCCAGAAGATAATCGATTCAGTATTTTGACTGAAAGGAGACAATCTGTCCTATGGAAGCCACCATATATAAAGGATATATTTGTATTCCCTGCATTCAGTTTGCCAAGGTTGTAAAAATATATTTGCAGAACGCAGCGCATGGGCTACTCGCCTCCTCCGTAACACAGGCTGTGGGCCAGCCTCAGCAGAGCCTGGATGGTACGTTTGTACTCACGGCACTGAGCAAGAGTTGGTGTTTCCTGAGACTGACTGCATTTCATGCTGCTTCCCCCCGGGCTTGGTCTGGGAGCTGGCTGGAGCCCCCAGGAAAGCCTCTGGGTTTCCAGTGGTGGGAGGTGGGAAGGGGCAGTTGGCTGGAGTGAGCTGCCAAAGTAAGAGCATGGCATGCTGCTGCCCTGAAAGTTTTCTTTTCTCCTCGAAGTGACAGCTGCACATACCTCCGGGGGAAACTGTGCCGAAGTAACAACAAGGAGAAGAGAAAAAATATGTCAGGGGTGAGGGGGGACAAACCCATATGGCATTGCAGCCTCTTTACTTAAGGGATAAGGGCAAACAAGACTGGACCATGTGTCGGCATAAAATGCTCCATGCTGAAGAGACAGAATGGTTTTCCAAAATAGTGGAAACTGGGGTGAGGATGGGGTTAAGCACATGTTCTTGTCCCACAAAGGCTGTACACAAGTTTAGGCACTAAGCACTGTTTAAGCACAACCTAACTTACAAAACAACTGTAAAGAGCAGCTCTTCTGTTTGTACATTTGGGGGGGCATGCTCATGCATATGTTAAGTTTTTCCTTTCTGCTGCAGAGATTACAGCAAGAAATTTCCTTTCTTCTGCTCATGAGACCCTTTGCATATGGGTTTTAGGAACTGGACATTTAGAAGGATTCTTTCTTTAGGTTACGTGTTTCCACTCCTCTTGATTTTTAGTGTTTTACACCACTGCAGAGCCATTCCTTTTTGAGGTGAACTTTTCCCAGCCTTCACCTGACCCATCCCTGAAAATCAAACTTCACACACTTCCGTGTAGTTTTGCTAGGAGCTGAGTAGCTCTTGATTAAGATCTTCACCTCAAATCCAGCTGCTGTATGGGGCTGCATCAGCTGTAGGTACAGAAGTAATGTTAGAATTGCTGTACTTTGCTGTGCCATCACCCATAGGTGCCCTGAGTCCCTCAGATGGACCTCCTGAGACTGATGCACTTCTGTGAGAGGATGCTCTGAGCTGAGCGCTTGTGCAGTAGTAGAGCTTGGGCTGTTACTGGAGGAGGAAAAATCTTCACATCTGGGCGCTGCAGAGGTGTGATGCTACCAGCACAGCCCAGGTTGCACAAAGAGGCTCAGGGCACTCCCCTACTCCCTCAGCCCTGGTGGAGACCTTGTAGGTGGCTGTATCACAGCAGCAATTTGAGGTGGGGACTGCTGGAGATATGGGGGGTGGGAGGGGTGGGTTTACCTTTGCGTGATTTCTGTTTCTCCTAGCAGTACAGAGTACAGAACTGAGACCTCAGTGCTGCTCTGTGGTGGTGGTATAGGGAGCTAGAGTGATAAGGGACGAAGTGGGGTGCTGTCGATACAAGTGGATGGGTGGTCTTAATTAAAAGAAATACAAAAAACCACAAACAGCTTTTCAATTCAGTGTTGCTTTCTCCAGCCATAGCTTTGCACTCAGTATCCCTTGAGGGCTCATTTCACCCCAGACCTTGCTTGCTTTCCTGATTTTGTATGGAAGCTGGAAGGGGAATTAGTGGCCCTAATGCCACTGCTTGTGCTGTGTGACTGGTCATGTAAGTCTTCCCCCACCTCCTAGATTTAATTAGCTTTAATTTTGATTTAGACCATTATTTGCATAGAAGGTCCAACAGATCAGCTCCTCCTAGGGAACAGCAACCTGTAACATAAACAAAGAAGCTTTTGTCAGCTATTAATGGAAACATTGATTAATCTCTCATTGCTTTGGTAGCCTGCCGAAAAGCTCATAAAGAAGCAAACTAAATTGTTCACTAAACTGGCCAGGCTGTAAGTGCCAGGAGGTGGATGCCAAATGTATGTTGAGTGTGTTTCAGCTGAATGGTGCCTCCGGGAGGAAATGCAAATTCTTGTTACTGTTGTGCTGTAATGCAACAGACCTTCTTAACATCTTCCCTTTCCTTTCCTTTGCAGATGATGCCAGCTCAGGAAAGGACAGTCAGGTACCTGAAGGCTCCAATGGAGAATATGAAGATCATTCTGGGAAGCAATGGGGTAAGGAGCAGTGTTTGTTTTTTCCTTGGTTCTTGGTTCAGCACTGTTCATGTGGCACATTTCTTAGCTGCTGAAGGAAAGGAAAAGCAGAGTGATTGGAGTGAGTTCTCCCTACAGATGGTCAAATAATAAACAGAGTGTCAGCTGAACATGTTGGTGTGAATGGATCCCATCCAAGGGTCTTTCTCCAAAATGCAGGCCGTGGTCTGCTCTAGGGCCCCCTGCCATATACCACAGCACGGTTCTCCCTTGTATTTGTTTTTCTGGGCAATGACTTTCTTTTGCATGTGCAGCTATTATAGCTTTCATAGACTCTCTATAAAAGGCATATTGACTTTTACAGCAATATTTCCAAAAGCCTTCAGTGCCAACATAACATTGCTCCCACTGAGGGCAAATGGGAGGTCTGACTTCACTTCAGGAGAATTAACATTAGGCCAAAGCTGAGTATTTTTAAAAATTACCCTCTCTTTTAGACACCTGCATGAACAACTTCAAGTCCTCTACTGTCCTGATGCTGTTGCAGAACTTCAGGGAACTTCTAAAATCTTACTTGGAGCTGGTTCTCAATCACAGCAAGACTTGCAGGTCCAAAGTTCTGTCCAAGCACTCCTTGAAGGATAATAAGTTGTCAGGCTGACACCAAACAGCTTTTGGCTATTACTGACAAGATTGCAATGTGAGTTTATGACCTTGAGGGATGAAGCACAACATTTCCATTTTGCTCTTTGCAGTACATCCCTCCTTTAAATTTCATAATAGAGAGATGGCTTTGTACCATGTTTGTAGCCAGGGAGTAATCTCATAGCTGCCCTGGCCCAGTCCTTCTTTGTGCTACAGAGTGTTCCTGCACCTCTGCTTTTTCCCCTTTCCCTTATTCCTGTCTCATCTGCGCAAGCAGGGAAAAGGCTGGAGTAGGCCACACACACCCCCAAGCCCTTTCCATCCAGCCGTATTCCCCAGCAAAGTCCTGGTGTGAGCTGGTGTGCAGGGACCATCAGTGTAGGTGTGTCTAAGGTCTCTGGAGGATAATGGGTGAGGGAGCAGCTTGTGTTTGCAGAGTCTTGAGCCTTAGAGAAGTGAGAGAGGAGAAGCATCGTGGAAAAAAACTCCACGTTGCTTTCCAGCTACCACTATGGAGTGGTATCACTGGGGAGGGGTCCTGCCCCTATCAGGATTAAGGAACTGGACTGAAGGGCTGAGGCCAACTGTATGAGGTTCAACAAGGCATAATGTTGGGGTCTGCACTCAAATCACAACAACCCCCTGGAAAGCTGCCCGGCAGAAAAGGACCTGGGGGTGTTGGTCGACTGGCTATGAGCCAGCAGTGTGCCCACGTGGGCAAGAAGGCCCCCGGCATCCTGGCCTGCATCAGGAACAGTGTGGCCAGCAGGACCAGGGGCAGGGATTGTCCCCCTGTGCTGGGGGCACTGGTGAGGCTGCACCTCGAATCCTGGGTTCAGTTTTGGGCCCCTCACTGCAGTAAAGACACTGAGGTGCTGGAGCGTGTCCAGAGAAGGGCAACGGAGCTGGGGAAGGGTCTGGAGCACAAGTCCTGTGAGGAGCAGCTGAGGGAGCTGGGGGTGTTCAGCCTGGAGAAGAGGAGGCTGAGGGGAGACCTTATGGCTCTCTACAACTACCTGAAAGGAGGGTGCAGAGAGGTGGGGGTTGGTTTCTTCTCCCAAGTGACAAGTGATAGGACAAGAGGAAATGGCCTCAAGCTGTGCCAGGGAAGGTTTAGATTGGAAATCAGGAAAAATTTCTTCCCTGAAAGGACTGTCAGGCATTGGAATGGGCTGCTTGGAGAGTTGGTGGAGTCACCATCCCTGAAGGTGTTTAAAAGATGTATGGACGAGGTACTTAAGTGCATGGTTAAGTGGCAGATTTGGCAGTGTTAGGTTAATAGTTGAACTTGATGATCAAAGGCCTTTTCCAGCCTAAAAGATTCTATGATTCTGTGACTTGAAAGGAGTTCAATACTTAGTTGTATCATGACAATTTTTTGTATAACTGTTATGAAACCTTGAAGATACTGACCATAACTATGTGGAGGTAATTGTGGTGTATCATAGCAGACAACATGTTTTAGCTAACCACCTCACTTTGTGTGAGTGGTGTCTGACAGGAGCCTCTGGGACTAATCTATGCATCTCAAGGTGTCCCTCTCAAGGGAAAGGAGACTGCTGCATTCCTTCCCAGGTCTTTGTGCTGACAGCCTTCTGTTTGATTTAATTTTCATTAGTTTGAATAAACCTTCATGGTGAACAGCATGTCAGCAAGGAACCCGTACACAACACTATTTCCCATCCGCTTGTCTTTTCCCTTGCTTTTGTGTGGGGTATAATTTATACTGTAGAAATGTGCGGTTCATGTTTGTGAAGCAAACGCCAAGTGATGTGGAGGAGAACAAGCATGTGAAGTATAAATAATACAGAGGCACTTTGTAATGGCCTCTGCTGGCACTCCAACAAGCAAAACTTCTGTAAATGGTACAGATCGGGGTACATTTACCAGCACCAACTCAAAAGAGAGTTTTTCTGCCTCTCACACTGCTGTTTCTCCCTTTTTCTCCTTTGTGCTTGCTGCATCTCTTTTTCTCTCTTGTGTGTGTCTCTCTCTCCTTTTTTGTTAACTGCCTTTTCTAAACTTGTCCAATTCAGGCCTTTGTCAGGGAAACATTCGGGACTGTGTAAATGGGATCTGGTTTCAGCATATTGCACACGGCCTGGAGTAGCTTTTGAGACTACATAATCACTTAACCCTCTTTAAGCAGACGAAGAAAGACAGACAGAAAGAGCCGTAGAAATTTAGCTTTACCTGTAGTTTGGTATGTGTCTGGGCAACAGTGTACGAGGAGTGAATGCAAAATTCCAGACAGATTCATGGGAGTCACAGTGGGAGGAAAACCAGAAATGTTATAGACCTGATTTTTGGGGTGGAAGAGAGGTTCTGTCGTACAATGCCCTTGCTGAGCAGGGACACCACCAAGACCTTCTAACATACTGCTGTGGAAGCAGGGAAGAGGTAAGGAGAGGTGAGAGCCTCGAGTCACTCACTTGACTCTTCACTCTGCGTGGGCAGCATGACTGTCCTGCCTCCAGTCTGCTCTTTGATATTATAGTCCCAGCCCAGGAATCCCATCTGGTGAGGATCTACCCCTACATGGACCTGCAGCTCCTGATCTTGCAGTAAATTACTGCCATATTAGAGGATAACTGTTTAGACCCATTTCATGGCTGATTCTTAACCTCTCCATGCACCTTGCAGACATTTACTCAATTTCCACAACGACAGCCCTTATCATCATGTCTCCCTCAGCTGAAACTTAAACTTCAGCATGTCACTGCTCACATCATGCAGCTCTGACAGGGTTAATTGTCTCTCTGGGAGGGTGATTGTTTTTGCTGGGAGTGGGCCTCCTCTTGCAGCAGACCCCCAGTTTATGTACCACAACCTGTGGAGTGGGTTAGTATGTCACACTTGCTGCTCAGCTGTCACGACAAGGACTTTCAGTGCTGGAGTTGCTCCCGTTCATTAGATTACACATGAAAGCCTCAGTATGGAGAGTAAAGCATTTCTGAGCAAGAGTTTGAAATAACATGAAATGGCAGGGACCCAAAATGACTGCCAAGGGGGCCCGGATTTTCTACAGAAAGGGACTCTTCAGTGGGGTATGCCAAAGGGTGTCTTCTTCCGAGAGGGAGGGATGGTGGGCAGACCTGCACAGGGGTGAGGACTAAAGGGTATGTTCACAGACCTTAGAGGGCAATGGCTGCCATTTCCCAGTGCTTGGAGAGAGGAATCTGCAAACCAGTTTCCTTCATCCAGCAAAGCTCTGGTGTAATGCACATCACAGCTTCTGGCCCTCAGCTCTCTAGTTGGTAACTTCCCTGGTACCTGCAGCACAACGTTCTCAGCTTATTTTGGTGTGTTATGTGCTACTGAGCTGGTGGTTTTCCAGTTGTCATTGCTGGAGGCCAGTGGCCGATAGGCATAATTCAACCCAGTGTGCCACAGAGAAGGCCACTCATTTCTCTTATTTCCCAATGGAAAGATCAGGGAGGATTTACCAGGGGAAAGCAAAAATTCAAGGTGACTTCCCTTTGGGGCTGAAGAATAAGATCATAGTAAGCAAGAAATAAGGCTCAGAAGCAGGGGGAGAAATCTGTTGTGGAATTGCTAATGGGCTTGGAGGAGAAACTGGCTTTGCCAAAATTAAAAAAGAAGATAGGCAAATTTGGCAGGAGTATTTTGGATACAGGGGAAGAGTGCCAGGTGGGAGTCAGAAGTGGTGTTAATCTCAGCAGAACACTGCAGTTAGAAATGTCACTGGAGTGGCATTGCACAATTAAAGCAACCGTGAGAAATTTCTAATTTCTCTTGAATTCATCATTACAGGATGCTATTAGACAAGCTGTTGCCATAGAACAGGTATGTTCTATTGTTTCAACTGTTTTAAAAGGTTTTGTAAAGATCTTTTTCTTTCTATTGATTAGTTAGACCAACTCATGACTTTACAGGAAAACTTTTTGCAATGTCAGTAATGCTATTAGGGTGTAAAAGTGCCATCTCGTTTCCCTTGGAATTCTCACATAATCTCAATTAAAGTCAGGTGCAGTTGAGGGTATAAGTTTCAGGTTTTTCCAGGTGAGGACCTTGCACTTCTCTACTGTTCTTGTTGCTGTCATTAGAAATACCAATGATTTTCTTGCTAAGACAAGGTGGCTATTTTAACCCGTGATTCTGTCTACCAGAAGCTGTAGCTTCAGCTTCTCCATTTTTTGGGTGGACTGGCATGGGTTATCTTCTAATAAAAAACTCTTTTTTTCTTTTTTTATTGTGTCTTTCCATTTGTTTGTCTTCTTCTTTGAGCCTTTCAACATGAATGCTTCATAAATTCATGTTGAATAAATCACATACATTTCAGTTCAGATCAATGTACAAAAGTCTGGCACACTTCTAAGACTTTCCTACATGTTGATTCTTCTTAAGTCCTATTAAAGCCAGTGAGAACCAAGGGGCAAAACATCTTGGAAAATGAAGCTTCAAATAACTAGCAAAAGATTGAGAAAATGGTCAGCCTGATGGGAATCTGAATTTTTTTTCTTTGGTCTTGGCTAAGGGCTTGCATTTGTGGCAAGGAATATGGTAACAATTATAATGTGATTATGGGGCCGCATTATGCCTTCAGCTACAATGGCATGATTTTGGTATTATTTTGTGAGATGGTCTGATGCAGTTGCCTTACAGACACTGAGAAATTCCAGGGTTATGCTATGCAGAAGGTTAATGCGGTGGCCGCAGCAGTCCAATAGACATTCAAATGCATCAGGCTGGATGGTGTCTCCTTTCAAAGGAAATCAGTTTGAGCTGATATGAGAGTGATACACTGGTATGTATGGGGCTGCGGGTCCCTCTCAAGCAAATTTGGCCATAACACTTGACAGCGGTATCCTTCTTTGCATGCCCTTTGCTCACCACGGTAAATTTTTCATGCCTTTTGCAGCCCGGCCCAGGTTCACACAGCCTGCCAAGATGAGACGGAGAGTGATCGCCCGTCCTGTCGGCAGCTCCATCCGCCTGAAGTGCGTGGCCAGCGGGAACCCACGGCCTGACATCACGTGGCTAAAGGACAATAAACCCCTCACACCCCAAGAGATTGGGGAGAACAAGAAGAAGAAGTGGACGTTGAACCTGAAGAATCTGAAGCCAGAGGATAGTGGGAAATACACCTGCCGAGTGTTTAACAAAGTTGGAGAAATCAATGCCACATACAAAGTTGAAGTAATCCGTAAGTGCAGTCTCTGCGGGGGAAAAACAGGGAGGGAGCTCTGAGAAGGGGGCTGGCTGAGTAAAGAGAACATGATGGCAAGTGTGCAGTGCCGGTAGTTGGACACAGAAATGGGGAAGTGTTAAAAACATAAGCAGACAGAGAAAACATCACTGAAACTCTAATATAAACCTAATACCTGGACAAGACAAAGTAGCAACAATACAATTTAGTAGATGAAATGAGGAGAGAGACTTGGGAAATAGGCATCTCAAGCGTACCTGCGCGGTAAAAGTTCACCATTGCTCAGTTCAATGTTACACTACCAACAGAGTCAATTCAAGGACAGGCTGAGAACTAACTGAAAAAGTCTTTTCATGTACCATAGAGGAGGGATGGGAATATTTAGGATGGCCCAGATTACTTCCGCAGAGAAGTAATAGGGTGAGACCAATCAATTGAAAATTTAGTCTAGATAGCTGTAATAGGAAGTCTACTTCATTAGCAAAGCCTCCCAAGGGAATTAGCAGAAATCTTATGACTAGAGTGATTAGCCACACGAGGCTTTATGGCCAGAATTTAAAAAAAACATCTGGCCATCTGAGGGTTCAGGTTGGTACAAATAAGATACAAAAAAGAACCAAAGAAACCCCAGTAGGGCCCTGTCTGTATCTTTAGATACCTACATAGCTTTAAAGATTCAACCCTTAGGAGATGGAGCCATGGGGGATTACCCTGCATTGTGGTGGGGTAAATTGCTCTTCTTACTATGCATCTATTCTTTTTTGGTCTCTAATCTCCTGTTTCCCCTATTATTACTGAAGATAATTATACTCAAATCCTACCTAAGTCTACCAGAAAAGAGCTCTTACTCTTAAATCATTGTGCTTTGTGTATGACATCATCATAAGATGTCATGGAAATGATTACAGAGCAGCCAACTCAAGCAAGCGAAGATGAGCTGAGTGGAGGGAAGATTGAATAGCCTTCATTAATGAAGGGTAGGGGCATTGAGGGCTATTTCCAGCCACATGGAAAGCATGTTGTTTGTCTGTCTGTGCATACATTTTAGCATGATGAGAAAGTTTATCCCAGTGTGAAAGATTGTTCTTAAAGGTAAAGATCTGTTCTCTGATAAGTCCTTTCTCTAGAGTCACAGGAATTAAAAGCACATGTGGGGAGCTCTGTTGGGCTCTGAAGGCACAAACCTGCTGGACATCTGGAATTGATAAAGATGCAGCTGTGTGGAGACAGTAAAAACATGTGTTTACACTAAAACCAGGAGCAGAGACAGGGAAATGAATCAAGCCCCATCCTAATGGCAGCTGTGGCATTTTCACTTCATCAAAACCAGACAGCACCAGGAACAAACCCCTTTCTGTGTCCCTGTTTATCTTGGTTTTTATCAACTTAAAGATGTATGTAACCTTTGTTTTCATTAGCTTTTGCTGGCTAGGAGTGAAAACAGTAACCAAAGCTGGAACCAGAGTCAAGGAGATAAGGGCATTAAGCAGTTTTCAGACAGCTTTCTATTTTTAACATCATTCTGTGGAGCATTACAGGTTTTATTCAATTTCCTCCTTTTTTTTTTTCTTCCCTTGAGCCTCTACTCCTAAGTCCTGCTTATCTGAGTCTCAGTCTCCCCAGCTGTGATTCCCCCTCGTAGTCCCAAGGCAAAGCCTATAGAGACCACTGGTATTTTTGTTTCCCAAGCACGTCTTCAGAGACCTCATTATTGAAAGTATCCTGAGTTTCTGAAAGAGGGTCCATTGTTCCTTCCTCTCACCCCAAATCAGTGCTGGTTGGAGCTGTTTTGTTACATGCTCAACCTAACTGTTTGCCATCAAAAGTGGTTGATGATTGCCAGCAGTTACCACCCACTGTGATACCATAATTTCTTTCTGTGCCTAGGATAGAGGTTTGCAGTACCTCCTGGTCTGGAAACTGTGACTGATTTCTCTGATGCTAGCACTAAAAAAAAAAATCTAAACATTCCTCAGAATGAGGGATATATTTTCCTTTGACTTTATGTGGTGTTGACAGAACCTGATGCTTAGGATCATGCTGGAAAGGATGGTCTTGTGAACTTCTTGTGTTTGATTTTCTTTCCCACCATCTTGTTTCCTTCATCAGCTGAACCTTGAGGCAAAAAATTTTGGGAGAATGGAAAGATTTTGTTTCAGGCTAGAAAAGCAAAAACCTTCTGAGTTCTTTGTCAATAAATAATTGCTTCATAGTGAGTGTGGGGATGATGAGACTGAAGAAAGAAATAATAAAAGCAGGGAGGTGAGGATTAAGTGAATATCTTCCTCACTGGCAATGCCTGTGGTCTCAGCTCCCCCAGCAGTGGATGACATGGCATGGGATAGCCTCCAATAGAGTTTGGTCCCCTTGGGCAGCTACCAGGCCCAGCAGCAGAGATGGTAGATATCTCGTGAAGGAATCCCAGACAAAATATCCACAGCCTGCCATTAGTCCATGAAACAAGGGGCATTTTTCCATACTTCATTATTTTTTTCCCCTTAGGGGACATTTGGGAAGACCAAAGTGAGAAGGAATATGTCTTACCCCACCCCTCACTGTCCCCAGACTGGGGGTAGCCACAACAGTTCAAAAGATACGTACTTGTAAATAATCTGGTAAAAAACGAAGGTTGTGTCTGAGAATACATAATGTTCCGTCATATTCACCTGTGAATTATACCCTACCAGACATGGTGGTAAGAGATACAACATCACAGAGTAGCTGAGGGTGGAAGGGACTTGTGGAAGTCATCTTGTCCAACTCCCCTGCTCAAGCAGGGTCACCTAGATCCGGTTGCTCAGGACCGTTTACAGACAGCTTTTGAATATCACCAAAGATGGAGATGCCACAATCTCTCTGGGCAGCCTGTGCCAGTGATCAGGCACCCTCACAGTCAAAAAGTGTTTCCTGATATTCAGAGGGAATCTCCTGTGTTTCACTTTGTGCCCGTTGCCTGGGAGCCAGTGAAAAAAGCCTGGCTTCCTCTTCTTTACACTTACCCTTCAGATATTTATAAACATTGATATGACATCATCAGGGTCAATATCGAATGAACATTTACAGTGAAATAATGCACTTTGTTTGTGTTCAGACCTGTACTATTGCCCAAATTTAATCCTGAAATGGGTTTTGGCCTTTCTGGCAGTCTCTGCAGTCTCTGACTCTGTAGGTCAAGGTACATCATTAATATTCCATTATTCTGAGGTATGGTCCCTGAGACATGGGAATAAGTGGAAGTACAAGGAAGGATGGCCCCTTTTGTCATCTCATAGCTGCAGCTATGGGAATGGGAAAATTCATCAGTCCAGACTGGGCTTAGAATACTTGCCAAGGAGCAGAAAGGCCAGGTCTGACTTGTGTGGTATTGGGTAATACCACCACAAACTGGGTACCCAAATATAAATGCTTCACAAGTGACCTGAGGGAGTGGAAACTCAGCGAAGACAGAAAAAAAATTCTGTAGGAGATTCTTAGGACCATGTTTTCTTAGGAGTTAGAAGGGTTGTTCAGTGTACAGAAGAGAGGGCTGAAGAAAGTCTTTCAAACTGTAAGGGCTAAGAGGGAGAGCAAACTCTTCTCCAGGTCTGATGCAGATAGAGTAACTTCCATGTTAGAAACAGGAAGACTAAGGTTGAGCATGAGAAAGACTTGCTAAGCCTAGAGACAGTGGAGGAGTTGTCTGGAGAGACGGAGAGCATCTACCAATAGAGGTTTTGGCAGAGGCTAGACAAATTTGTATCTGGAGAGGTTTGCAAAAATCTCAGTCTGCCTTGGGGCAGAGAGTTGGACTAGACAGTTATTTTGCATCCCTCTTCTGCATTGGCAGATTGGCAAACACCTTTTTTTCATGGAGCTCCCTGTGTTTTTATGCAGAGAGGACAAGGTCCAAGCCCATCCTCACAGGGACGCACCCTGTCAACACGACAGTAGACTACGGTGGGACCACATCCTTCCAGTGCAAAGTCCGCAGCGATGTCAAACCTGTCATCCAGTGGCTGAAGAGAGTGGAGTATGGCACAGAGAGCAAGTACAACTCGACCATTGATGTTGGGGGACAGAAGTTTGTTGTGCTGCCCACGGGGGAGGTCTGGTCCCGTCCCGATGGTTCCTACCTGAACAAACTGATGATTACTCGAGCCAAGGAAGAGGATGCAGGGATGTACATTTGCCTAGGGGCAAACACCATGGGCTACAGCTTTCGCAGTGCCTTTCTCACAGTCCTGCCGGGTGAGTTATGCCTTTTTTTTGCCCCCGCAGAACCAATAGTCTTCTTTATGGTATTTATTAATACAACTACTGATACCTAATGTGCTTCATGGCCCTCTGTGATGCTGTGCTGATTTAGGCTAGTTGAGTTGAGTTCTGATAGGAATGAATGAGGGACAAAATCAACCCCGATTAAAATAAGCGCCTGCTGAAATCGTCTTGATGATGTTTCCTTTTCTTCCTTCATGGTGAATAATGATTCCAGCAGGGTGAAATGAATGATCTGCCTCTGTATGGAAGAGGAGCTGGTAAAGGGTACTGCAGTTGCAGACACTACATCACTTCAGTGATAGGGTGCAGGATGTGAGAGAGGAACTGAACAGCAGCAGTTTGCCACCCCACTCCTTTACACTTCTCGTTTCTTTTGATCTTATTTATATTGCTTTTACTGGTAAAACAAAACAATGACACAGGCCCATAAAATAAGAGAAGAATAAAAACTGTCCTGATCACAAGGAAAGGAAAAGAAAGGGTGTGAAAGAAAGAATGATTGATTAGTTAACTTCTTACCCAATGATCCCCTGGAGACCCTTGTACCAAACTCGCAGCTACTTCCTTCTCTCCCTAGGCCTCAAAGCTGGTGACCACATCCAGCTGAAACTATACTGAGTGTGTTTGAGGCACACACTATCCTCGCTTTGTCATTTATTCCTTTGCCTCCTGACTGTGCAGTTCTTCCCTGATAAATATTTTTTATTGAAAAAGGCATTTCTTTCTGCCTCGTCTTGCTGTGTGAATCCAGCTTCAGATTTAAGATTTTTGTGAAAAAAAACCAAAAAGTATCTTACTGCTTTTTCTTCCCTTCACCACCGCATGGCCAACACAGAGTGCAGGAGCTGGAGCCCGTATCAGAACATTTTAGCTGCCAGGTCTAATGGGGTGTCTCCAGTCAAAACACCAGTGAAAGGCAGACTCATTAACTCACCCAGGCTGTTAGGACTGTTTTTCTGTGTAGGCAGTGGGGAAATACTCATGAGTCCTGTAACTAAGGCAGCATGGCTGCTTCTGCTCACTAATTGCCAAAGCTCTGCATCTCAGCAGCCATCAAGAGTCACTAGCTTGAATTTAGGTACTGACAGCAAGTTTCCAAGTAAGAGGATGGTCTTGGCGTCTTCTTCTGCATCACTTAGATTTAGGACTAAACTCCAGCTAGAAAGCCTGTCAGTCCCAAGGAAAGGGCTGCGTGGGTGGGATACAACTCAAAGCCCCTGGGAGTTTCTCAACTATGAGAGTCTGATCCAGCACCCACTGAAATCAGTGGAAGACTTTCCATTGGTTTAAATGGGACTATAATGAGACCTCATACCAGAATCAAACCCTGCAGGCCTGTTGTTATTGGCAATGACAGAGAAGGAGAACCCATCTTGCCCTCAGAGGCAAAGATGTGGTTGCAAGGCCATGAGTTAGAAAAACACCATTTTGCATGTAAATCTCTCAGATTTGACATGGACAGCTCTGAAGAGCAGCATGGATGAATATCAAAACACTTTTGTTTCAGCCCAGCAGAAAATTTGTGCCAACCAATATGAAGACTGTTGTTTTTGTGGTCAGCTGATGGGTCAGTTCTCTGATCCTGTCTTGCTCTGAGCAGGAGGCTGGACAAGATGACCTCCATACTCCCCTTCCAGCCTTAATTATTCTGTAATTTCAAGTGCCGGTAAATTGAAGTTTTGTCTATTGAGGTCAACAATATAGGTCCTTTTGACTTCAAAGAGACCACATAGTATCTATTTAATATTTCAAACTAGCCATAGGATTATTTGTCAAGGAGACGAGAAGACTTTTAGTGTCTTTAAAAAGTTTGGCTTGGAAGTTAACTGTTATATGTTTGAATATAACATATTGGGCAATTTGGATGTCCTGTGGTTCTCAAAGTTTCTTGAGTGTTTCCCTGCAAGCTGAATTCTGTGTCTAGGTATTTTTCAGGGCTTTGTAAATCCAAGCTGGTAGCTATCTAGATAGAGATTCTGATAACTAGGAACCTACCCCAGGACTCCTTTTGAGTCTATAAATCAAGAGATCAGGTGGAGAAACTGGAGTGGATACCCAAGGATGTAGTCTGCCAACAGCAGAGAGAAGAAGGAGGAGGTAGGTGTGAAAGATGCTCTCTGAAGCATCTTAACTCCTCCGGTAGCTGAATTTGCTGCTCCTGGAAAGCCAACAGCAGCTCCAAAGAGACTGGTGGAGGTAGAGCCCATTTGGCATAGGGAGTTGGATGCACACTTCAGTGACATGTGAACTTTCAGTTCTCCATGGCTTGGGCATCAAGGAGGAGACACCAGCTCACCTACGTTTTTTCACATCCTTGAGCCTTCCTCCCAGCCACACAAGAAACCCAAGACTTAACACCTCCAAACCACCATATTCATGCTGCCTGCCATGGCAGAGCATTGCTGAGTATCTCCAGTATCGCTCGAAAGGCATACTAGAGGGTGTCTAAAGCCCACGCAGACACAGCTACACCTGGCAGAGATGAGTGGGCAACATGCCGCGACTGCGCAACCCGATCGTGCCTCCTGGGCTGCTGACATGGAGGTATTACTGACACGTTCTGTGTTGTGTCCTCCAGTCTGAGCAGCGAAGCCGACTCCATCACAGAACAAGGGTGTTAGAAAACTCTCTTGGGCTGGCTCTAGTGCATCCATTAAGGCTTGGATAAGAAAGTTAAAAAATCCCCCAATGGCTCCCCTCCCCTCCTTCCAGGAGCACTGAGAAGCAAAGCATTTACCAAACATCATGTGCTGGCTTGATTTCTCCCTTGTTACTTGGTCTGGCAGGGCTGCCAGACAGCCTGTACAAAAGCCAGCCCAAGTGTGACATCTGTTTTGAATCCACTTTGCCTGCATTTAATTAACTCTTTCTGTCTCTCTTCTGCCGTCATGTCCAGATCCCAAGCCTCCGAGTGCACCTGTAACCCCTTCCTCAGCTAGCAGCCTGCCCTGGCCCGTGATCATTGGCATCCCTGCTGGAGCTGTCTTCATCTTTGGGACTATCCTCTTGTGGCTTTGCCAGACCAAGAAGAAACCCTGCTCCCCTCCAGCCGCTGCCCCAGTGCACCGGCCGCAGCCCCGGGACAGGATCTGTGTCTCCCAGGTCCCTGACAAAGACTGCATCTCCTCCATAAACTATGAGGAATATGTTGCCCAGCAGCAGCATTTGCTGTCCCAAGGGCCTGCACTCGCCCCAGCTATGGCATCCAAAATGTACCCAAAGATTTACACGGACATCCATACCCACACCCACTCGCACGTGGAAGGCAAAGTCCATCAGCATCAGCACATTCAGTACCAGTGCTAAGAGGGCGGCCGTGTATAGTAGCTCGTTTGGGCTTTTCCTCATGGTACCTCAGAAGAGACTGCTCCAAGTCAGCTCACACTGCCAGCAATAGGCAAAGCAGACAGAAAAGATTATATATAATTTTAAATATATACATATATATATA
>NW_010231392.1:0-7274 GCF_000690775.1 Eurypyga helias | reverse complement strand
CGTCACGAGAGAACCGATCGGGGCTCCCCTCGCAGAGCAAAGGGGGCAGAGCCCTCGGCCGCACCGCTGCCCCGGCCAGCCCGATGTTCCCTGACAGAGCGCTCCAGCCTCCGTCTGCCAGGAAGCGCGAGCACCGGGGCCGCGCCTCCCGCTCTGCCCCGCCGGCGGCACGGGGACCCTTGTCCCTCACAAAATACCCAGGCTGGTGCTGCACAGGGGAGCCCCGGGCTGAAAAGTGCATTTCGGCGCGTTCATTCTCTCCATCAGCCGGGCCCGAGCACCCTGAGCTGCCCGGCGGGTCGCAAAGCCGCGCTCGCATCTCGCGCTGCTCGGAGAACGGCTTCAGAAGCAGCAGGTCGGCCTGAACGCAGCACCCCAGAGGGTCCGGCACCCTCAGTCCGCTGCAGTCCGAGCTGCAGAGGCCGGCACAGACGGGTCTGGCTGAACGGATGTAGCTGAACAAGTCTCGTGCCCTGCCAGGCTCCTTTTCGGGCCGGTAAAGGTGTACGTTGTCCGGAAAACCAGCCCAGAACTTACTGCCATTTGACTTGCTGACATGTGCAAACTTCATCTGCCTTTTATTCCTCTGAGATCGCCTAAAAACCAAAATAAGTGATAATAATGTTTTACAGAAATAAAATTCTGGGCAGTTCCACTGCTGCTACAAATGGCAAAGGTGAGACTGACAGGAGGTACCAGGGCTTCCAGCCCCTGAGAAGCTCTGCCAGACCTGTGCCCTTTCCGATACTTTCAAGACAAGAGTTACAAATGGTTTTGTTTGAACAGACCGAGATGGTGATCCCCAGTATCTCCCCAATGGCGTATTCAACCTGCCAACCTTTCAAACCGAGCTGCCAAATGACCTTTTGGAAGAAAATTTTAATCCAGCTCTTCTCGTGTTAGATCTAAGTATTTGCTGCATAGATCAGGTGCATCTGTTGTTATTATACATTATTTACATTCGAAATGCCAACTTGCAGAGCTGTCTCAAGAGCTGATACATTGCCCATCACTGCAGTATCCAAACTGAGATAACAAAGTTGTGCTCTACTTTGCTATTTTTTTTCCCCTGTAAAAGTTTCCCCACCAATCCTTTGCCACCCTGGCAGCCCTGGTTTGGTAGGAGGAAGATGGGATGGTGCTGCTTGCCTGGGAGAACCAGTCCTTGTACCCCTGTAACATTCAGGGTAACTCGGAAGGCTTTCCCGTCAGCTATTTTTATGCATCTGCAGTGCTATCCAGCTGAGATTGGAGCTGCTCCCTCTCCTCAACCCAAGCCTCAAGCTTCTGTGGGTCCCCTTCTGCACTGGGTGTGATTTCTGGAGAGCTGAGGCTGTCTCCTCGCTCCAGGGACAGCCGCAAGGCAGGTGGGTGGCAGGAGCCTGCAGCCTAGGTTGGTTTGGGAAAAGCAGCAGCTGCTTTGGCCATAGGTGGAACAAAGTGACACGCTGCCTGGGTTTGGGTGGCAAAGCCCGCTGGCTTTCAGCTGAGAGCAGAGCTCTGGGGGTCCGGGTTTGGCATGTGGCTTGAAGCCATGCTCCGAGGCTGGACATTGCTCAAACTCTCCTTATGCCTGCTGGCCGGCTGGCGACAGCACTCCTTTTCCCCGGGCCCAGAGAGCCAGCAACGGCGGGCGGCAGCTTCGGGGGATGCCACCGGGCAGGGCAGGGGCAGAGAGCGGTGGGTCAGGCGCGGGGCTGTGCTGACCACGGCCCGGCACCCCCACGGCTTCACCCCCGCCCCTTGACCCATGACCCGCTGATTCCGCGATGCAGCTGAGTGTCGCTACGACAACAGCACGACCCCATCCCCGGTGGCACTAAGCGGCGCATGCACGGTGCTCACAGTCCGGCCCTGGGAACACCGGCGCGGGGAAGCGGCGGCGGGAGAGAGGCGTTCAGCAGAGCGCCTAGCGGAAGGTGAGCTCGAGGGGCTCCGGGGCCTGCAAGGCCAGGCGCTGCAGGAACAGAGTGCGTTTATTAAGAAAAGTACAGCACCTTGCGACAGGGACGGGCTGCGCGGGGCACATCACACACATACTGAAATGAAGGACTTGAGGCTCAGAGCGACACGGCACAGGGATCCAGTGCGGGGAGGGCGTGAGGACCGGGGCGCAGCACGTGGCTCCTCTCAGCCGATGCTCAGTCTCTCCCGGTTCTCCCAGAGCCAGGCGTGGTACACGTTTAACTTGTGGTCCTGCGGCTGCACCTACAGCATGGCAGAGGCATTCAACATTTACTAAAATACCTTCTCCTCAAACACATCCCCACGCTGAAGTGCGTCCCCCACCTCGGGACCCCAGAACTACCCACCCCCCATGAACGGGAAAGGGGTTCCACACAGCCCCTTGACTGCCCCTCACAGCCACCTGCCATGGGAGGACCCCAGGACAGCAAAGGTGTCCCCAACACCAATCTCTGAGGGATGCCAGGATTTAGCGGGCAGGAAATGTAGGGCACCGGTTCTTAACGGGAGCCGGGAAAAGACTCACCCTCACATCAAGGAAATGAGAAGAACCCCACAGTGAAAGCAGAAAACCACAGGGGAAAAAAAAAACAAACTATCAAGGTGACACTGACACAACCTTCATTTACAGGATCAGACTTGTAAATGGGAATTCAACCGAGGATATAAAAATTACTTTTCTTTTTAGTCCACAGGTACAAGCCCAACGATGCCAAAGGACAGAGCCCTGTTGCTGGCACCGCGATGTGGACCGAGCCCTGGCAGCATGGCCCCATCACCCACCTCCTTCCACTCGTTGACACAGAAGATTCTGTAGGAGTCGTTCCCGTACTTCCCGATCCCGTGCAGCTCGATGGGGTACTTCCACTGCTTGTTGAGGTACTCATCTGCAACGTACGGTCAGACTTCACTGCCTGCAGGTGGCAAGTCACAGAAAGCAACCCTGGAAAAATCCCGATTCTCTGCCATTGTAACGCAGCTCCACTTTGGCACATTTTAAATGAAAAGCACAAGTTTTAGCTATTTCTGGGTAAAAGTAGGCAAGAATCCCTATGTGGGATATCTTAAACACCCGTTAAGCAAACAACTGAGGGTAAGTTTTAATCAAATCTCTCTCCTCCAAACCCACAGAGGAATACTTTTCTCCTAAGCATAAAAAACTCACTGTCTGTGTTATTTTGTTCTCAGTTAAGACAACAGGATCAGCAGCTTTGCCTGTCTAAGACGAACACATCCCAAGGCTGCGGAAGATAAACGGCCGCCACTATCTGGCAGACAGAAGGAAAAGCCAGAGCGCGCTCTGAAAACAACGCTGTTTGCTTTGCCAGTATCGTTCAGACCATTCCAGGGGCGCATTCAGGAAGACCCACCCGAGAACTTGATGATGGTTTTCGCTCTGAGTTCGTAGAGGCCGAGAGGTCTGAGCAGCTCGGACATTTCTTTCCAGTCTGCAGTCCTAGTTATTTCAGGAGAAGGATATTTCCTAAGGAACTCCCAGAGAACAGGAATTGCCATTTTACCTAGTGAAAGAAATGACCATGAACAGAAGACCATGCAGTCTCTTTTTTCACTACCTACGTATGCTTTTTGAAGAGAGCTGTTTCCCAGGCCAGAGTTACAGGTTAACACACATTCAGTCTTTCGTTAACGCCTTGAAAACACGGCGGCTGTTCTGACGCCGTAACACCACCCCCGCGTTTACGCAGCGTGAAGTTGTCTTACCCTACTTACCTGAAGTTTTATTGAGAAATATGGTTGCAATGAGAAGTTTCCATGGATCATGGAAAAGCGTTTCTTGGACCAGATTAAAAGGAGAACGCGGAGGGGTCCATTTCCTGAGGGCCTTCCTTCTGGGTGGGCTGGGAGCTGCACACAGAGGCAATACAGACAAATGTATTGGGCAGTAAAGGATGGATTTACCTATTTAAATGGAAACCACTGAAAACAGGGAAGACTTTCTGAAGCACATTCCTCTTTGGAGGGGCGGCAGGGGGACACTATATGTGGATGGAGCAATGGAATTCTCACAGAAACCTTACAGAACTGCACGGGACTATACGAACCCTGGCAGAGACTGCAGCGAGGGTCCCGGCTGCGCCTGTGTGCCCCACGTTCCACGTATTTTCTGTGGAGAGAGGCCCTCCCTGGCTACCACCATGCTCCTGTCTAAGTGCAGAGCAGCAGCCGCAGGGTACGGGGCCTCCCCCTGACAGGAGAAATACCTCAGCGGTCTGAACAAGAACTTCCCCAAAGCCCATTCAACCCCATCCCCTCACAGCTGCTGAAAGAGCTGCCAAGGCATTTGGTACCAGCCTTAGTGGCTGTTTGCAAGATACAAACTGCCGAGGTGTAAAACAGGCCACGATCAGCACTAGTGCAGGAGCCTCAGCGCTCTGATGCCAGCCTAAAAATGGCAGAGACTTTCCATCACATCACTTCATCTTAGCCCATCCTATTCCTCCTCCCATAAAAAGGGATTTATTTCCCTAAGGGGTATTATACCTTCTTTGCTGTATTTACTTGAAAAGTACGGACTTGTTTTCCTCCTGTCCACTTGTGTTCGTGGGATAGGTTCCTCTGGAAAGAAATAATACTTTAGCATTAAAAAGAAAAGACACAAGTATTTTGCTGTCACATTTCATACACCATTTCCACTTTATGTTGTATTAGAAATACAAGCATTTCTTGTAGGTGTATAGAACATAAACGTGCTTTAGATTCAGAGAATCTTTTAGGTTGGAAAAGACCTTTAAGATCATCAAGTCCAACTGTTAATGTAACACTGCTAATATCACCACTTAACCAGGTCCCCAAGTACCTCGTCCACACTCAACCGCTTCCATGGGGAGCCCGTTCCAGTGCTTCACAACCCTTTCAGTGAGGAAATTTGTCCTAATCTCCAACCTAAACCTCCCCTGGCACAAGCTGAGGCTGCTTCCTCTTGTCCTATCACTGGTCACTTGGGAGAAGAGACCAACACCCACCTCGCTACAGCTGCCTTTCAGGTGGCTGAAACCACCCAAAATCCACTCCAGTACTCCTCTGTATTTCAATTCTATGGAAGAATCTTTGGAAGATAAACCGCTACTTTGCCATAGTCTGAGGAAACAGAATCACAGAATGGTTAGGGTTGGAAGGGACCTTAAAGACCATCTAGTTCCAACCCCCCTGCCATGGGCAGGGACACCTTCCACTAGACCAGGTTGCTCAAAGCCTCATCCAGCCTGGCCTTGAAGACATCCAGGGATGGGGCATCCACAGCTTCTCTGGGCAACCTGTCCCAGTGCCTCACCACCCTCTCCGTGAAGAATTTCTTCCTGATATCTAATCTAAACCTCCCCACTTTCAATTTAAACCCATTACCCCTTGTCCTGTCACTACAAGCCCATGTAAAAAGTACCCCCCAGCTTCCTTGTGGCCCCCTTCAGGTACATTCCAGCACATGAAACAAGCTAACACAAGCCTTTTTTACCAATCAAACTGACCAACTGCGCAACAACGTGAGAAGAGTTACTGCAGCGAAGGTAATCGCATTACATTATACTGTACAGCTACAGAGATGAGTAAAGTAAGTGAATAAACCCGCCCCAAATTAATGCTGTGGGGTATGGAAACGAGACAGGTTCAGATGTCAGAGCAGCTTCACTCTGCTCGTGCCGTTAGGAGATCTGCCGACAGAATGTTAGGGTAACATTCTGCTCAAAACACACACAAATACCTGGCGGCATTTTAACTTCTGTGAAGCTTTTCCTCTCACAGGGCTGCGAGACGATAGCATCCGTGTCAGATTTAAAATCCTGGTTACCTGGATTTCTCCCATCTGTCTCTCTTCCCATTTCCAATCCATCAGTTTTCTCTTCAGATTTTGCAGCAGACATGTCACTAGAACCTGTCTCCACACATTCCTCCTCTGCGGGGGTCTGCAACTGGCCCTGCGAGCAGGCTGGCGCTGACCTCAGCCGTCTGCCTGACCCTGACATGGAAATTCTTAACCGAGTTTTTCCGGCATCCATAGGGTCTGCATTCTGATCCGCCACGCCCTGCCCATCAGCGAGACGGGATTTCTTGTTTTGAACACCCTCTGTTTCCTGTTTGTTACAACCTCTTCTCTGTCTTCTGTTTTGGGTATTATCTCGATTCCTCTTTTCGGTTTTTGCACTCTGAGCACTTTTCCCACCTGCCCCCTTTTTCTTGGTTTTCAAACACTCCTCTGGGTTTATGCCTTTCACGATCAAATCTTCGCTTTCCAGAGAGGATGTAACGTCTCCCAGGTGTTCATTCCCAGCCGGAATGTTTCCAGTTCTGGCCTCTGCACCATTCTGCACACTGAGGCCTTGCACCTGACTGTGAGAATCCTCATTCTCTAGAACAGTTCTCGCAGCTTTTGCGCTGTATCTTTTCACCCTCGAGCGGGTACTCCTCTGACAAGGAGCTGTAAAATCAAAATCTTCCGCTTTCAGCGTCGTCTCCCCCATTTTCCGAAAATACTCCGCAAGTGCGCTTTTCGATCTTATCTTGTTTCCTTCAGGACTGCAGCATGAAAGAAAAGTGGATTAGTGAAAACTTCTTCATTTTCTTACCCTTCACTTGAAAGGCTAATCTAGCATTTAATAAACCAAAACAAATGACAAAAATAGTTGGCAGGGTGATGTTTGGACAAGTTTTTGTGACTTGACCAAAAAAAGGTCTACACAAAGCCTTTACAGATAATCCTACTCATATTTTACACTTCACCTCTGTCCTGGTTTTGGCTGACAGAGAATTAATTTTCTTCATAGTAGCTAGTGCGGGGCTGTGTTCAGGATCTGTGCTCAAAAGAACCTCGATAACACTGACATTTCAGTTGTTGCCAGGTAACGTTTATGCTGAACCAAGGAGCTTACGGTTTCTCACAGAGCCCCTGCTCTCCCAAGCTGACCAGCGGGACAGTTCATGCCGTAAGGTGCCACGCTCAGTGTATAAGCTGAGAGGAGCTGGCTGGTTCAGGGTCGCTGCTCGGGGATGGGCAATTGTAGCATCACTTGGGTTTGTATATTCCTTTATCAGTAATACTATTATTGCCTCTCCCTTTGTTGTGGTATTAAACTGTTTTTATCTCAACCCACGATTTTTGGGGCTTTTTTCTTTCCCCGACTGGCTCCCCCATCCCACCCGGGGCAGGTGAGCTGCGGGGTGCTTGGTTGCAGCGGGGCTAAGCCAGAACAACCTCAGGAACCCCAGGCACGGCACACACGCGCGTCCCCAACCGGGAGGGGACGACGTGGCTTGTCCAAAGGGGGCAGCTTCGCTTCGGAACCAGCCTGCCGGCC
>NW_010231391.1:104351-121991 GCF_000690775.1 Eurypyga helias | reverse complement strand
CCTCCCTACCCTCAAGCAGATCGAAGTAGGTACTGATCCCTGGGTCACTAGGACAACTCAGACAGACAGTACTGCCCTCACTGTGCCAGTCATTAATATGATAATTTATTGTTTTGCATGTAAACATATGTAAATAACTGAAGATGATTAGTGACATGATTTGCAATAAAATGACTAATTTAATCATAGATTGTAAATGAACAACTAAAGGTTGTACAATGTCTTAAAAAAACCCTCAAACAACTGGTATAAAAAAGAAAATGACAGTGCAAATATTTACCACAATGTGCTTGTCCATCACCTTGTTGTCACCTGCCCATAGTCATGAACTACAGGAGAGGCAGCAGAAGGTTTTAATATGGCTTCTAAAATGCCTACAAGAATTGTACTCAGGGTCCAGTTGACAAACGGGGCCTTGGTGGCTTAGCTAAGCTTACCAGTGTCAGATGCTTTAAAGGACAGACATAGAAGCAGATGGATCCCTCCTTCTGGCGTGGAGGTTTAATTGTCAGTGAGGAGAATGGCATTCATACTCTTGCATGAGGAGGAGGCATTTCTCTACTTGCATGGTGTAAAGCAAGATCATTTATAGAGGAATAGATGACAATCTCTGTCTTTTAAAAAATATTTCTGATCTACAAATCAGAACATTCCTCTCCCTAGAGAGGGGATGTTGTGTGGTTTCGTATTGTTTTGATTATTGCTGATGAACGTATGTTACGACAGTAGCAATGAGGTTTGATAGGATTAGATAAACTTTGGGTACTGCTGAGAATGCAAATTGCTCTTTTAAACTGGTCTTTTAACAGAGATCTTCACCCCTCACCACCATCACGTGAGGATCAGGAGGAGAAGGAAGAGAACAGTGCTTGATTCAGACGGAAGTAGGATGCAGCCAAACCCTTGCTGGTGCAGGGAGCTCCATTTTCTGTGTCTGTGGTCCCCAGGAGTGTGGGTAGCCATGGCGGAGGCTCTTCTTGGAGAAGCCCCATAGAGAAGGGTCTCCAGCCCATGCCATCTGCACCCTTCTGTTACCCTGGATTTCCATGGACCTCACATAAACTCTGTCTTTTGGGGTTTTCAAAAGCATCTCCCTTCATAGCTTTACTGAATGGGAGAAAATGTTTGGAGGGAGGTTCCTCCCTTTGAATGCTATGAATCTCCAGTGGTGGGGTGAGTGTGGAGTGTCCTCGAACCCAGGAAGGGCTGTACTCCCCTCCAACATGCAGACACCACTCTTCAGCTTCTGAAGGGAAAATGGAAGGCACAAAAGTCTAAAAGGATTCACAAGTGCCTCTGAAAGAAAGTACAGAGTGTAAACTCCCGATGGCCCAAGGCTGCAGTTGAGGTGGCAACCACAGCCACTGTGGACCTTGCTTAAAAATATCTGCAAGGTTTGGTATGAGTTCACCTACGAGTGAAAATCCTTTCATTGCCTGCAAGGTTCATTAACGTCATCATTGTGTTGTGTGGAAGCAAAATGGCAATATAGAGCAACTAATGAAAACAAAGGTTAAATACAATTTCCTTGCTTCCCAACGGAACAGGAAACAAATTTCTGTCCACGTGTGGGAAATCACGCAGCGTGCCTTTTTTCCTTTCTGTAAGATTTTATACAAAACTTAATCATAAATAGGAGGAACATATTAAAACAGTGTCTTTTTGGAACATAACATGGTATTATAGACTAGAGTACATGAGAGAAATCAATAGCTTTGTATAAGCATGAAGTCCATAATCACTCTACAGACATACCTTAGAGAATATATGCATTTTAACTGTCTTTGTATTAAACCTTCCAGGGAACTGAACATAATAATAATTAATCATGTAATTAATACTTAATTTATAAAGGGCACAGTATGCCCCACTCTCCTGCAGAGACACTTGGAGCGATAAGCAACTGAAAAATAGAATTCAAATAAAAATAACTCATTAAAATGAATGCAAGAAAGATAATAAATAAAGTGCATACGGAAGCAGTGCAACAGGAGGAAAGATGTGCCACTGCAAATACATATGCAAAACAGAAAAAATTTAAAAGCCCCCAGCCTTGTCCTGCTTCTAACAAGACTTCCATTGCCTTTGGTGGAGTGGAGACAAGGATATCACTGAGAGCATTGGGAAGTCATCATGTTCTGCCTTATAAAACCAGAAAAGCCATCAACTTCCATCAACTGGAAGCCTGGTGGGTTTGTGAGATGGAAGTCTCATCAAGCTTTGTAGCCACCAATAAACCCTAAGTGAACTGAATGCCACTTACTGGTGTGGCCATTGACTTCTTCAAAATACATTCAAGTGGACTAATGGGTGTTGATTTTTCCCAAATTTATTTATTCCTGCGTCTGCCAATTCTACTCTTCATTATAGCTTTAAGCATTTTCCTGGTGCAGAAGTCAGGTTTACTGGTCTGTAGTTCCCAGAATCGCCCCTGCAATTCTGTTGCAGTTATCTTTTTGCATCGTGCTTGTCTGATGATTTTTGATCCCATTGACTTTCTTTTAGGCTTTCTGCTTGCTCTAGTAATAGATGTGCCTCAGTCATTCTTGTCTTGTATTAGTATATTTTATAATTTAGCACGCATATATATATTTAGATGCATATTTAGTATTTCAAAGTTCATATTCTTGTCTATTTCCTCCCTTATGCATGAATTTCCCTTTTTTGACAAATGCTTTTATTCATAATAATCTCCTTTATTCTATCGTTTATCCATACTGGCATGTTTGGATCTTGTGGAGTAATATACCTTTAAAGTGCTCTTCTGATGTGGAGCTTTTCGACAGCCTCCATGACAGCAAAAAGCTTTTTATCTATTTTATCAACTCCTTTTAGTTTGGTTTAAATTATTTTCTTATTTTTATGTAGCTTTACTTCAAAAAATCAAATATTACTTAGTGTGATTTTAAAAATTTTTCCTCTGAAAGGAAAAGACAGTGAATTTGAATAATTCACAGTCACTATTATAGGGTCATGGTTGCATTTTGAACCTTTTTTACGTCCTACTTGAAATCAAGTAAAACTACAATTTAATCCTCTTTTTGCAAATTCTCCAACTAGCTGCTCCAATATGTTTCCCATATCTGAAAATTAGCCCTGTTGTTATAACTGACTCAGAGATGCGGCAGGTTTATGTGGGAGCCTCTGATCATTGTATGCCTTCACAGATTTATTAACCTCCCCTCACTGGTGGATTGTGGAAAACTGTAACTCTGTGCTTCTAATGTGTGTGGAATTCCAAGCCATGTCCAAAGTTATTCCTAAGATGATTATTTAATCTTATATTCCCCATTTCTTTAAAAAAATGAATCAACCTGGCGAGTGAGACTCCTTTGTATTAAAATGTCTCAGTGATCCTCTTTATGCCCTTAAGTATTAAGTGCGAATATAGGGATACTTTCATTTTGAACCAGGCATTTCAGCTCATCCATCCTGGTTTTTAGACTATATTTTTTTACAGTCACTGATACATTTACGGGGATCTAGTGATCACTACATCTGTAGTGATCCAGTCAGTCTCACTTTAACTAGTTAGACTGTGCTTCAATGTGGATTTTTGTCTTACTGCTGTTCTGAAGTGTGGAGTTCTTGTGACTCCATCGCTACAAAACATCTCTCCCCACACTGTGCCCATCCACCTCACGACTTTTTCCTGTATTGGCACTTTTATTTTGAAATCCTAAAAAGACCTGACAGCCCTTCCTACGCCTTTTTTCCTCAGTGCTTGCTCAGGCAGAGACCTCCTGTGCACAATGGCCGACGCAAAACCCACAAAATGCCAATGAGCTCCATCTCCCACTGGAGCTGAGTTCAGGGAACTGCTCCTCTTCCAGCAGCAGGTCATGGTCTTGGGAGAAGTTAGCACTTACCGGCCCATCTGAAATCCCAGAACTCGCAGGTTATATTGGACAACTGTGGTTTGATGCTTTACATCACTGTTTGGAAAGCCACAAAAAGTAATGCATACCAAGATTTTTTTTTTTTTTTTAATGGGTTGTTTTCCCTGTAGTTCCTCCATAAGCAAATAATGCCCTAGCGGTGCATGAGAATGAAGTCAGAATTTGTAACTGTGGCACAGAAACTATTAAAAGTCTATAAATAAATATTTTTATTGCAACTGTGCAGAGTAAGCCAGTACTTTCTGAAAACCATATTCACATCAAGATGGGCTGGAGGGACTATGTTCAGTTACCGATGATGGTTACTTGGAAGTGTTTGACCGGGAGATGTATGCAACCTTCTCAATATTCTTATCCAGTTGTGTAATTCCAAGCCCTGCAGTGTTGTTATCCCTTAAGAAAACTGCTTTCTATTTCAAAAGCACCAACTCTGAATGTTAAATTGAAAGGAGGTGAAAGAATCACAGTGGTAAAACCTGCACAATTCTACCCTCTTCATTATACAAGCTGATTCTGTATTTGCTTCTTTACATTTTCATGCTGATATAAAAGGCTACTTTGGGAAATCTCTAACACTATTATTAAATGTCACTGAGCAGAGCTGCGTATAGTGATGACTCATCCTCAAAAGATTTGATTTAGTGTGCATTGCCTTCCCAAGTGTTGAGTTCTCATTTTGGGCTATATCAACCCCAATGCCCAGATCTAGTGTAAGGACCATTCACACCAGCAGAAGTCCTTCCTTTAGCTTCAGTGATCTTTGGATCAAGATCTTAGTGAGAAGGGATGCTCTAGAAATTTTAATACTGTTAATCATGAGTAATAATTATCCATAATTCATAAGGGCCAACTGAAAAATCTGGCTTTGTTTGTGCTGTACTTCACAGTAGAATACAGTCTGCGCCATAAATCTAGAAGAACAATAAGTTTACAGTATTGGGAAGGGATGTGGACCACCATAAAGAAGTATGTTGTGGCAGTAGTAAGTGCCATGTTAGTTCAAGTTCTTTTTAATAGGTTAAGAAAGGCAACAAAAAGGAAAGAAGAGAGAATTTTGAAGGAAAATAAGATGAAAGAAAGGGCTAGGAGAAGGAAGATTGATAGCTTAGAAGTGAAACAAAGATATTGAGGCTAGTGGATGGGAAGGGTGTGAGTGTTGAAGCCATTGTCATAGAGTCAGAACTGGTTAATCAGAATATTCTTGTCAATAAATTAGCTAAGATCCTTCATTTGAACAATATTAATCCAGAATTGCCTTTAGTGCCTCAAGTATCAATGGACTTGATTCAGATATGACAGATAACACTCTTCGCACCCCCTGATGTGATGGCTTCCCAGTCAAATAGTTCTATGTGTTAGAAAGCGTCTAAGTAGGCACCAGACTTAGGGAGTTACATGAAAAGAAGTCCACTTTTAATCAGTAATGGGGCAGCATTCGAGCTTCTCAGAACTTCGAGGCAGTTTGGGTTTGGATCTAGACTTTAAGGCACCCTGTGGTCCTGGGAAGGGAAGCTCGATTTGTTTTGATGTTCCAGTGTTATTTAAATTATGGACTTACACTGGAGTAGTTTAGCTGTGAAACTCCAGTACAAGGCTAGTGAAATGGGAAATGTATATACAGTCTAATCTTCCTCCCATTTCAGGTAAGCACAAAAGGTCTGCATGAATAGCTAAAACATTGCTCAGTAAGGAAGGAAATTTTTCATCTTACCCTTTTAGAACTCATCATCACCATTTACTTCCACTTTCACAAGATGCTTGGGCAATTATTTCTATTAAGAAAATGGACCTGAGACTCTGCTACTTTAGGGAACTTTTGTATTAACTTGCTATGGTGAAGGGGCTCTGATAGCAGTGGATCTTCATAGTAGGGTGTAGTCGCTGCAGTCAGAGACTCCCAGCTTTCGATCAATACGCAGCATTATAAATTCTGTCTCCCTTGTAAAGTCCAAAAGACATCAGGGAAGGAAACAGGGAGAAGAAATGGGACAATGTTGGAGAGCTGCTCCCTCAGAGGCAGTGGGAAGCACAGAATAAATTGGAACAGCTCTGAGTTTCTGTAATTTTCACAGCGGGTTGGACATACAGAGTTGCTGAGAATTAGCACCTGTGTTTCTGCAGAAGCAAATCCTCAGGAGAAGTGTCACAGACTTTGATAGAGATAGAAGCAGGAGAGTTCTACATAAAACAAAAGGCATCCCCTGGAAATGTTTTCAGGGACTCTGGGGTTTAAGGAGAATTCTGTTCTCCGTGCAACAAACATTTTTATTTTAGGTATCATGGATGCATGGAGATGCTATGACACTTACATATAAATATGGAGGCATGTGTTTATGTTCATAAAATTCTCAAGAAATGTTTAAAAACCTTAAAATGTATTTAATTTTGCAGTTGCATTCTGAGAAGAAATTTCTTTGTAGAACAGAATGGAATTGCACGTGACAGAAAGACACTACTCACGACCAACTCCCTGTGGATCAGTGAAGGTTTAAATCTGTGGGTAACTTCCTCAAGTTCTGAGTATGTTTCAGAGAAGCTTAATTCAATGTCTAACAAGAAGATGGATATAAACCAAAACTGTCCGGTGGCCTGAAAACCACCAGGGATTTCAGAGAGGTGATAGTGTTGAGAGCAGCTTTCTGCCTTTCCCACCCCGCATGTTCCTTGACTGCCAAGGTGCCCTCAGACTATGAAAACCACCACCTAAGTGGACAACACTGTACTTGAACCTTGTGTCCGCTCCCTTGAACAGAGGTTGTTACCTGCTTGCAGATTTCCTTCCTTTTTCTCTTGTGCAGTAAGGACATTCAGTGATTTTTGTCCTGTAACTCACATTTGTGATGCCCAGAGCCGTGCTACTGTATGAGGATTTGGCAAGGTACTAGTGGTGAAGGAAAACTCCAAGAACAGGACAGCTTGCCAGACAAAATATGCTTGGGATGAACAAAATGTGGGATTTAATGAGGAGTGTTTTAAGAGAAGTGGGGAAAAAAGGGAAGGAAAGAAAAAAGCTTTTATGAGATGAGTTATAAATACAGTATATGATGGCAGTAGAGGCTATAGTAGTGGAGGTGAAACTTCCAACAGAAAATAAAGGGACAGAACCAGATGTGGGAAAAGACAAGAAAACAGGGAAGGCATGTTACACGTCATGCCTTAAAATTTTATTTTTGTCCCTTCATCACTGAATCATTTTCAGAGCATGTAATAATCCAATGTTTGAATTATAATACACTGATTACGCTCACTGTAAGACCTTGTGGAAAGATTATTTAAATCCCCTGGTTTTGAGCAATTCAGTTACATGATAACAAATGTGGGCAGAAAGGAAAAAAAAAAGAAAACATTTCTCCTGTGCAGCTTTAGCAATATATAAAGCAAAGGAGAATCAATTTAATACATCACCACTGCAATGTGAATTTCTAGAACCATTGAGCTGAAAAGTACAATCCCACCAGTCTGGTACCATGAAAATGAAAGTTGATGTCTGCCTGGATCAATTTTATCATGAAAATAATGGCATCACTCTGGGCACAAGATTTAAAGCCTTCAAGGCTTTGGGGAAGACACACTCAGTAACCTACATACGAAAGTAGATTGATTGAGAGTGGCTGGAACACACATAAAGCTGACATTTTTGCCCGTCTGGGCCTTTATCAAGACTGATAGGCTGAAACATTGTCTTTCTGAATGTTCCCACTGCTTTCATATGTGAGCTCCTGGGTTTGCATTACTCTTGAGGCTTTCACGAGGCGTGTGCATGGTACATCTGATATACCACTGGATATGTGTTGATGGTGCAAAGAAAATGATCTAAATTCATCCTCCATCTAGATGCCTCAGAAGGGAGAGATCATTTTCACTCTTTAATTGTCTTTTTATAAACAAAGAAGTCTAGACACCAACAGGTAAATGTTCTGAGAGCAAACCACCTTTTGTGCAGACATAATCTTTGGACACAAATCACCCAGCCTTCATTACACAGGACTTTTTACCTGTTGCCGGGCACCTGACCCTGGCAAGCCATACACCTGGTTTGCAGCCTGAAAATCTCTGGCCCTTCTAACTTCGCAGGGAGATGGTACCGTTCACCAGACATTTGCCCTAGCTTAAAATAAAGCGACTCGTTGGTAATTAGAAGTGTGAAGAAAAGTTAAGAAAGTGTGGCAGCAAACTAAAATGAACTTAGGTTCACTTTAGGAAGTAAACAAAGGCTAATGAAAATGCTCATAAAGAAGAAAAAAACTTAATATGCTGTTATGAAAACATATAGTAATTATGAACATTAACAGCATCAGAGGCTGGTGCAAAGAGAGTTGCTTGGTATTTCCCTGAAGATAAAAAGCCATCTGTGTGCATCAGGAATCATAATTTTTTGGTTCTCCAGGGTAGAGGATGATATGCAATTTCTAAGCCTCCATTTACTACACACAAACTTTACCCTGTGTGACAGCGGCTGTCAAAAAGCGTTCCACACCTAATGGCAAAAAGCAAATGCCTAATAAGATAGTTTTGCAAGTTACCACTTAGGTGAACAAATCCAAGGAAAGCAAAAGATTTCAAGAAGATTAAGTGAATTCTGTGGAACAAGCTACTTTTCAGCACAACTGTCTCCTACTTCACTCCAAAATGTCAACATGTTTCTGCAGCATTTGAAGAAGGAAGAAGGAGATGCAATTTGCATCGCTATGATCTTTGATTCTCAGTGATCAAGCCCTGCTCTGGTAGTCAGGAACAGCTGTGGTTGGATGGCTTTGGTGTTGGAGAGGAGACCTCTGGAAATCCTGTTTCTGATCTAGTTTTTGCCACTGTTTTCTGATTTATGGGCTTTCTTGAAGTTGCAAGATGCAAATACCAATTTTTAGGCCAATGCATCCAAAACTGTTTACTCATGAAAACCCACAATTTAAAATACCAATATGTTTGGTAGAAAATGCTAAAAATGTCCAGTCTGAATATTTTTTGGAAAAAAGGACTTGTTGCTAACTAAAAAAGGGAAGCTGTGGCTTATGCCAGATCTTAGTATTTTAATATTTTGGTCTGTGTTTCAATGCAGGAGAAAAAAATCAATTATAATGAAGTGAAGATCTCTATAATTGCAGAAACGCTAACATTTTCTATCAGGATTGCAAACATTCCCAAATGGATGTATTTTGGTTGGTAATGTTGGTTTTGTGCATAGGTAAGCTCTAATGTTTGTGGGGTTTTTTTTCGTTGTATGGAGCATATCTTTATTCTACCTCTCTTCTGTTCACATATTGCTATTTGCTCTGTCTTTCTAGGTTATTTATGCTGTTTTAGCTTTTGAAAGCTCCAGCCTGAGATTATTTACAACATAAAATACAATGAAAGAGCATATGGGTATACACTAGAGTTTTAGCTCAGAGCAGGAGAGCAGTTTTCAAGCAAGCTTCCTGACCACCTCTACTTACCACAGTGTGGCTTGCATCAAGGAGTGGTTTTGGAGAAGGCAAACTGGCTTGTTTCTGAATGAAACTGAAGCAGAAACATAGATGCTTTGGCTGCTAATGGGATTTTGAAGCTTTGAATCAGACTAGAACAAAATGTGCTACATAAACCAAAAGATGAATAATGTGGCTCTTGGGTCCCCAGTTCTGACAGTTTTGCTCTACTGTTACCTATACGTTATGCCAAATTACTTGCTTTTGTAGCTTGCTATGCCCTGATCACCTTAAAAACCAAGAAGGCAAGGCAAGAAGAAAATACACATACACACAAAACTAACTGAGGGGTAAAAAAAATCATTGTTCATATTGTAGGCAAGCAAGCAAGCAAACTAGGAATAGTTTGTCTTGTGGTTCCCTGCTTAGAGACCATCCTCTAGTAGCCTGGTGGTTTTTTTATCAGTTGCAAGCTATTACTACATTTGAGGTGGTGTTGGTGTGTAACTACTGAAGCAAGGAAGGTCTTAATTTGCCATGAAGGCTAATTAACATTATCCTGAAAATTAGTCTCTGGGGAGACCTTATAGCAGCCTTCCAGTGCCTGAAGAGACCTACAAGAAAGCTAGGGGGGGGACACTTTTTATAATGGTCTGTAGTGACAGGACAAGGTGTAACGGGTTTAAATTCAAAGTGGGGAGGTTTAGATTGGATATCAGGAAGAAATTCTTCACAGAGAGGGTGGTGAGGCACTGGAACAGGTTGCCCAGAGAAGCTGTGGAAGCCCCATCCCTGGAAGTGCTCAAGGCCAGGCTGGATGAGGCTTTGAGCAACCTGGTCTAGTGGAAGGTGTCCCTGCCCATGGCAGGGGGTTGGAACTGGATGGTCTTTAAGGTCCCTTCCAACCCAAACCATTCTGTGATTCTATGACTCCATGACATAATAAATATTTTTCCATGTTCAGAACACTTGCTGAATACATATATTGACAGATAGCCCAACATTTCGGAAGACTAGAAAGAAGAATTATTTGTTTACATATTAAATTAAAAAGAGATCAAGGGAAAGTAACCATGAGTTTAGAACTGTCACCAAATAGATTAATTCTCAAAAAATGAATCCACATAACCCCTTTTCAGTGAGCAATTAGCCTAACCAAAATGCAAGCTCAAAGGCTCAGAAGTGAGGGTGCTATTCTTGTTTATTCACCAATGGTCTTGTCATATATTCTTGGGTGCAATTTTTAGTGCAAGATGTGGCTTGAGAGCCTTTGGGGGCTGGGGCTATATCTTATGTTCCCAGTCAAATAATTAGCTGTGTAAACTGCTATTTGTAAGTGCTTATAAACAGTGAATGTTTTTAATCTGAAATGTTGCATACAGTTTTCATCATCCCAGTTCAAGAATAATGAACTTAACCTAGAAAACATGCTGTTAAGGGATGCTATGATGGCATGAGGAGTGGGGGAATTCTTCACAATAGAAAAGACTAGTAGATTTTGGTTTGCTTATGCTCAGAAAATGAAACCTGGGAGGGATTTAATCACTAAAAAAGACTTTAGCAAAACTAGATTCTGGATCAGCACTTTAACAGTGAAGTCAAAAAACCCACAGGTATGGAAGATGGCTCTTGTTGACCTTCTGAAAGGACTTTTCAGTCAGTAAGGTCTGAGGGAGCCATAGGCTAGAGCTGATGAAGCAAGAGGTGTGATCCACTCCCATCTTTCTGAAACTGTTATTTATTTCCATACACAATGCTTTTTTAAACCATCTGCCACAGGAGCTGACCAAGGAGCTGATTCTGGCTTCCAGTCACACACCTTCTGCTCCAGGGAGGAAACAGTCTGTGAGAGACAGCCTGCTTCTCCACCTCAGCATCATGAAGAAGCATGAAGGAGCAGTAGTGAAGCGAGAGTCGTAGATCAAATAGTAAATTATGATACTACTATCATAATAGCAACAGTGGAGCTGTTTTATACATTTATAGACATGATTAAGCCAAATGGAAAGAAAAATGAGTCTCAAACCCAGCTGGCCAGGGTAAACTCTTCCAAGTAGGAGCTATCTTCTCTATTCCATTGTGCCTAAAATGAGCCTCTTCTTGGCTGGGCCTGGCACAGTATCATACAAAACTTACACAAGTCCATATTGACACCACCAGAATTTATTTTCAGACTGTGTTCCAAATTTCTATGGGCAATCTTGTGCCATTCCCCTTCTCCGTTTTGAACAAATAAGCAAATACTTGTTGTTGAAATAAAAGTTTTAAAATTTCAAAACTGATCCAATTCACTGTTTCAGTCGACTTCCATGACCAATCAAATTTAGAGGCATTTTGAAATCTACATTTATCACATGTTAATTACAAGCAATCTTCTGATCCCGCTGAAAAAGGTTTATGCTACTTTATATATTCCCTCTCAATACTGAGCTATATCAGTCACTAATGATGGAGTTGTCCGAGTTCCCTTCAAACTGTGGTTTTTGTCAGGGAAAACTTACATTCTAGATCTGTATGTGATTTATCTGAGATTCTGTCAAATCAATAAAGTTTCACTTCAGCTGGCAGAAAAAAATCTATGTGGTGGTTATCCCCATGAGGATTTAACTAGTCATTGTGTAGGTGGTGATAAGTTAATAGAAAAGGGGGCAAAATAATTAATACACAATATGGCTTTTTGACCTCATCCTTTCTTCCAAGCTGGCCTAGATCAGGGACCGTGGCCTCTTCATTTAGCTTGGTTCAGTTAAGAGTTTCTCTTCTTTTTCATGTTGTGCTGGTTTTAGCTGGGATAGAGTTAATTTTCTTCTCAGTAGCCAGTATGGAGCTGTATTTTGGATTTGTGCTGGGAGCACTGTTTACCATACAGGGATGTTTTAGCTACTGCTGAGCAGTGCTTACACAGAGTCAAGGCCTTTTCTGCCCCTCACCTCACGAGTGAGTGGGCTGGGGGTGCACAAGGAGCTGTGGGAGGACACAGCCGGGACAGCTGACCCCAACTGACCAAAAGGATATTCCATACCATATGGTGCCATGTACAGCATATAAAGCTGGGGGAAGAAGGAAGAAGGCTGGGGGAGAGGCATTTGGAGTGATGGCATTTGTCTTCCCAAGTAACACACATGATGGAGCCCTGCTTTCCTGCAGATGGCTGAGCACCTGCCTGCCCATGGGAAGGGATGAAAGAATTCTTTGTTTTGCCATGATTGTTTGCATGGCTTTTGCTTTACTTATGAGCCTGTCTCTATCTCAACCCATGAGTTTTCTCACTTTCCGCTTCCGATTCTCTCCCCCATCCCAGTGTGGGGGGAGTGAGTGAGCAGCTGTGTGTTGCCCAGTTTCCAACTGGGGTTAAACCATGACACTTATCCAAGGAAAAAATCCTCACAACATAGCTCTATGTATCAGGCTAGTCACCTTTGTAGCAATTACATTTTAATGCCATTCTGGTACCAATGCCAACCTCTGCTGCTTGCTGTCACAGCAAGCAGTAGTTTCAGAAGAGGAAGGGCAGGTTTTCCAACCAATTCAGTATTTCTCTGCCACTTTAGGTCTCACACTCTCACACATTCCTCAGGCAATGGGACTGTGAACTTCAGAAATATGCACGTTTCATTCAGCTACTAATACTGAGTTTTGCTGCTTCTGAGATTATTTATTTATGTATTTGAAAATGAGTATATGTGAAAAGTTCCTGATTAAACACCCTGACTATAAATCCTTCCTCCACAAAGTAATTACTGCATGCCTGGGGTGAAGCCTGCATAATCCATTACTGAGTTGCATTAAAAAAAACCAAGAAGGAAAACTTGACAAATGAAAAAATTTTTTTTGCCCCAAAGAATGGGAAACACTTTACCAAAATTCTTTTTTTTTCAGTGACATTGTGTATTTTTGTCATGTATAAAATGTGAAAAAAGGCCAGCTACCTTTCCTCAGTAGCCCTAGATATTTAATACAATTTAGTCTGTGGACTATTGGTGTACCTGAATTAAATCTATGAGAACTCAGGGGCTGCCTGAACATTAAATGCCAAGTCTGAAACTCATTTTTATCTTGTCTCCAGTGAGTTGAGAAGGAAGAAAAGTGGTTCAGTTGTCCCAGCCTGAGGCTCAGGATGAATCCCCAGCTCCACTGCAGGCTTTCTGCATGCCCATGGACATGCAGAAGGACATGGGAAGCTCCTCAGGACCCAGGTATGCAGTTTTCATCCTAAATATGAATTTTCATAACCTGTGATGGTAGATCTTTGTAGCATGCAGATGTCTGCCAGCAAAGGTCCAAAGCAGCCAAGCTCCTGTTGGGAGAGCGCAAAAGGACTCACGCACTGACAGCATGCTTTTCCTTAGCTCTCCCAGTCCCTACATGTGAGCCACGTCCGCATCCCTGGGTTTGGTGACCCATGCTTCCCCTGCAGCAAACGCAGGGTCTCAGCACACCGTGGGCAGAACGGGGTCCACAGTAGCCTGGCAAGAGCTAGGCTAGAGCATCATTAATGCACACTTATTGGGACTGCTTCACCAGGAGGTAATAAACGCTCCTGTCCCTCTTCCTCTTCCCTCACCTGGTTGTCTCAAAGCTGTTTCCCTTTTTTCTCTGTCAGAGAAAGAGATTACACCTCTGTCTCCCCCCGAGAGCTAACACCTTGGGAAAGCAGCACAGAGAACAGTGCCCTCACCACCCACATGGCTCTCTGAGTGGTCTTTATGCAATGTTCACCTTGCTGGCTGGCACTCAGAGACCCTTTAGTGTTGAGTCATGCAAAGAGCAGAGGTGTGGGGCAATGTCTGCTCCATGAGCAACAGCTGGGTTGGAGCATGAAATTGGTACCAACCTGTTCAGCTCTGTCAAGTGTGAAGTGCTCTAGGGCAGCCCTTCAATACTCTTAATAAAATAAAAACTGAAGATGTAAACACTTCTGTATAGAGAACTCCTAAAGGGTTTGACACAGGACCCGAGAGCTGGTGGTAGGATGACCTAGCTGTAGGACTTTGGCCCTGACTGCTGAAGCTCTAAAACTTTGCATGAATTTTTTTCATTAATTTAGTTTATAAACCTTGCTGCAATCAGTAGGGCTGTGGTATTTGCACATGCTTAGGGAGCCTTTCCTTTAGGGCATCAACTTCTCACCTGTAAAATGGGAAGGTATATAACAAGGTGCTGTATGGAATCGCACTTCCACAGTGTGGTGGCAACAAAAAGTGAGGAAAGCATGTGAGATGGTCAAAACTAGGGAGAATGAGACAAGCAGGGAATATGGAACCACACTGGTCAAAAGGAACCACTTAAGGCAAAAGGGACCACTTAAGGCAGAAGATATGAGTGCTGAAACCAGAGCTGACTTAACAGCAGACTTTCAACTTGATTTGGTCCATGAGTAAATCTCACCCAGATTGTACCAAGATAAGAGATGTCTCTTAGAGTCTTGCAGAGGTCCTGTATTTTCTAGCATCCTCCTGGGGAGCCGCTGCTGGTCACTATCAGAGTTACCAGCCCTGAAGTCAACATATAGCAGCTGCCACAGTCCTTCCTGCAGAGCACTCCTCAGCAAATTACCCAGTAGACCTCAAATAGTAATTAATTAAATAGCCGTGGCTTAGCCTGTAATGTAATCAATAGTCACATCACTGTGTTATGTGGATGTAACTGTCTGGTTGCAGGAAGATTATCCAGCACAATGTGGTTTGGGTTTATATGTCATTATTTAATGATCATTAGCCCCCCAAGGATCAAAAGCTACCTTAAAAATCCAGCTGCCAGTGATGCTGGAATGTTTGCCCTTCATATTAATGAACAACTGGTGAAAGCTTCTACATCTAAGGACCAACTTAGAAATCCTTCACTTTCAAGTTTCTGTGTTGTGGGAAAATATTTTGTACATTTTTTTTAATGGAACTCACCTGCTGGTGTTGGAGCTAACAGCTGTCTGCATGTGAAGAGTTTAACAGAGTGCTAATTAAAATCAATTACATGTTGATTGACCTGCCTTACCAATAAAACATCCTGGCCCACTTTGAACGCCTCATAGATCTCAGCTGGGACTTATGTCTGCAGTGGGGGTTCACTTTTGCCCCACCATAGCTATCGCTAATCCAAACCATTATTTGTTGTATGCCATCTTTTGCAATTTACTGTGACAGGAGGACGTTGTTGTGCAGTCCTGCTGGCATACCAACACCGGGGTGAAAGATCACCTGAGGAAAGGGGACTGGCCTTCTGTTTTAACAAGGTGGAAATTTTTGTTGATGCAGGTTCTTCTGGTGTGTTCGTAACAGCGTGATCAATGGCATGTAATGAGCACACGTCTACACGGCACTGTGCGATGCTCCTGCTACTTAATCAGGTTTTGCATGGGCACTGGGATTTAGGCCTTGACCCTTCTATGCTGTTTGGGATGAAATAAGATACAAATGAAGAACACCTTCTATTCCTAAGGACCTTCTTAGGCAAGTAAGTCCTCCTTAACCATTTACAGCTGCCTCTACAGCTACTGTGAAAGGGCAAAGGTCTCCTTTGAAATGGCATTCTCTTTTCAGACTTCATTGACAGCGATGTCATGTTTAAATGGGAACTATGGCCTTCGTGTGTGGTACAGAGAAGCAGATAAACATGAAATACAGATGTCATTTGTCTGTACTTGTTTCTGCAACATATATTCTCTCTATGAAAAGTCTTAATATTTTTTTTAACAGATACATTCAAGTTCACTCTAGCTATAAAGTTCAGATTCAGATCAGGAGCTGGACTTTGAAGCATCCTCTTTTGGATCATACTAAGGATTTACACTTTTATTATCTTGATACCATAAGACTAATTGCAGGGTATGTAGAGGGTATTTTCTTTTACCAGCCTTTCAGAATAATTCAATGTATTCAATGATAACTATGAGCATATAATTTTCCTTCTTTATAACATATTACTCAAAAGTACAGCAGTTTGCCTGTTCCTATTCATCTCCTCTCTGTGTTAAACTGTCCCATTCTCTTTGGTTCCTTTCATACATCAACCACATCAGGCTCCTATTCATCCTGTTTCCTACCTTTCAAAAAAACTGGGTGTACAGAATGCCGTAGCTGCAGCATGAGCATGATTGATGATTATTGTAGGACTGTGTAATCTCTACTTTCTTTCCCTCTCTTTAAAAATCAGGATAGTGTTCAACTATTTTTCTTTTAAAGGCAATTAAATTCTGAGCAGAACTTTTCATTAAATGATCAACAGTGCTGCTTGGGGACTTCTCCTTAAACATCAGTGTAGCTGCATTCTTCATGTGCCAGTACAAAATGCCTGAGATCACACTACACAGTCCTCCATTTTCTTGTGTCAGATATTAGCACTTAAAATTTAACAACTGATGAGCACATTTTGCAATTGGCTGCATTTCTCCATTTCGCTCTCTTCTGGGATTTTGATATCCCTGAAAGAGGATGTAGGAAATGAAGGAGACAGTCCTACAGACTGTGAATTATCCAGGAGTAGCAATAAGGCTTGTAATGTCTGTGCATCAGAAGCGGAGGAGAAGGAGAACAACTAGGGATCCTTTTCAGTCCATCAGGGAGAGCGACTGTAATTAACCTAAATGTAGAAAGACATGGAGTTTTATTAAATGTGATGAAAAGGTAAATGTATTGGGTTTACATAGCAAGGCTTTGGTAGCAGGGGGCTGCAGGGTTGGCTTCTGTGAGAAGAGACCAGGAGCTGTCCCCATGTCAGAGCCGGTTCCAGCTGCCTCCAAGATAGACCTGCTTCTGCCCAAATATGAGCCTGATAATGTATTGAAGAAGGGGTGAAAACAGCTGCGCAGCAGCTGGGAGAGAGAGGAGTAAAAAAACGTAGGAGAGAGGAGGAAAAACCCTGCAGACCCCCAGGTCAGTGGAGAAGGAGGGGGAGGAGGTGCTCCAGGTGCTGGAGCAGAGATTCCCCGGCAGCCCGTGGAGTAGATCACAGTGAAGCAGGGTGTCCCCCTGCAGCCCATGGAGGACCATGTTGGAGCAGAGATCCACCCTGCCGCCTGTGGAGGACCCCACTCTGGTGCAGGCAGACGTGCTCTTTTCCCCCATGGAAGCCCAAGCCGGAGAAGGCTCCTGGTTGGAGCTGTGGCCTGTACAGAGGAGCCCAACCAGGAACAGGTTTTCTGGCATGGACTGCAGCCCATGGCAGACCCACGCTGGAGCAGTCTGTTCCTAAAGGACAGAACCCCCTGGGAAGGACCCATGCTGGAGCAGCTCTTGAAGAACTGCAGCCTTTGGGAAGGCCCCATGTTGAAGCAGCTGATGAAGGACTATGTCCTGTGGGAAGGACCCCACACTGAAGCACAGGCAGCCTATGAGACAGAAAGA
>NW_010231391.1:52110-104337 GCF_000690775.1 Eurypyga helias | reverse complement strand
GCAGAGAATAAACATTGTGAGCTGACCCCAACCCCCATTCTCCTGCACTGATAGGAGGAGAGGAGGATGTAGAAGCATCAGGCGTGAAGTTGAGCCTGGGAAGAAGGGGGAGTGGGAGGGGGAGAATGTGGGTTTAGTTTTGTTTCTTATATCTCACTATCCTACTCTGTTATTAATTGGCAATAAATTAAATTAATCTTCCCCAAGTTGAGTCTGTTTTGCCTTGACCCATGAGCTTTTCACCTTATTTTCTTCCCCTATCCTGCTAAGGAGAGAGAGTGAGAAAACGTCTGGGTGGGCACTGGGCAGCCAGCCACCGCCACCCCACCACAGTAGGTAACGCATAAATACCTTATCATTAATCTGTAATATTTAACCACAGTTGCCTTCCTATAAATGATTAGAGAAGAACAAGCTTCCGGTCAGCTTCCTTTCTTCCTGATCTCGATGGAATGACCAAGCACAAGTTTAAGTCAGAGGAGACCTTCCTTACTATATTTCTCTTCTTTTCATTCAGACCACATTATATGAACTCATGGTACATGAACCAAGCAAGAAAAGTACAGTAGTCAGAACTCTGAAGGGCTTTAGTATTGCATTAGTGAGCTTCACTCCCCTTGGTATAATATAAAAATGGCAAAGATGGTATGGAATGAGCATTTTTAATAACTCTCCTAAGTGTTCTATTAACTGCCGTGTATCATACAAATGAGATGCAGAAACTAGGGAAGCATTTTCAGTTGCTGAGTAAAAACAATTTAGGGTGTAAATGTACTTCCAGATCTGCGCATAGGAATCCTGCCAATTAGGCTTCTGCTAATTTTTATTATTTTTAAAATAAAGTTTTAGGAGAGAAATCTGTGACACAACAGCTCTAGGAATATCCTTGTATCTAGTCAGTGTGCATTCGAGGCTAAGAATAGCCTGCAATCTGTGCCACACTGTGATGGTTGATGGTCACCTCTCCACCTTGGACAGAACTCAGGGCTCATGCTGGCTCTCCAAGATGTCTTCTGTTCCAAGTGTTCATCTGTGTACCTTCAACCTCAGTATCTGAGACCTGTCAACAGCCTTGAAGAGCCTTGATCTTCGGACACATCTGCAGTCCCTCACAGGGGCTGGTGGAACCAGCTTTGAGTGGAATTGCTGGGAAGGTATTTATATATATATATATACACACACACGAGTAGAAAATGCTTATGCAGCTAATTAGAGGTAGCTGTGACATTTTGTGGCACGATGATATAGCGTCATTAAAGTGAAAGGTCTGTCAAACACCTGCTGCTCTCTGCGACCTCCTACCTGGCAGCACTGCGAGGACAGAGATTAGAGGCACACACAGCAGAAAAGCTGCTGTGTGGCATGCTTTTATTTCAACCAGTTTATGCCACACACAGCATAGAATACTGTAATCTTCATTGTTTTCCATTCTCCTTTAAAGTCCTTGGTGATTGTATTTGTCTTTGTTGGTACATAGATACCATTGTGAAGAGGGATGATACTTCTTAATAATGTATTTCTCTCCCTTTTTCTCTCTCTTTTTTTATTTGTATTGGGAAAAATGGATCAAAGAATTGCATTTTGCTTAGGAGGCACAAAAAATCATGACTATCCCAGTCTGTTTCAGGAAGGCTCAGAGTAAGACTTATATATTGACCCACTATTAATTATCTCTTTCAAAAATGTTATGCAGAAAAAGCTGACTTTCTGTATATAATCTGACCTTTAGTAAAAGGCTAATCGTTCTCTAGAAAAGCTGTTTTAAATAAGGAATATCATAAGTTTAGTCACCAGTATAAGCACGAAAACCACTGCGTTGGCCAATGTGAATGACTGTTCTGAATTTGAAATAATGACAAGATTGTAACTGCAGATGCCAGGATTATGTAGGTTATACTTCTTGGATAATTCCTAAGGATCACTAAAACCTCAACCAGATCTGAACTGGGACAGTGGGCAAATGCATTTCTCACAAAGAGAAATTTTTATGAGTGGCATTTCCCTGCTCACATGCTAGGATCCACTGGGCAAGTATCTCCTTGACAGTAGAAACACACAATGAGATTTCTTGAGGTGGATCATTGGTCATCATATAAAATGTCTTGGTGTAATTGGTAAATGGAAAGGATAAGGATAGGCTACCATCTAGTGGATACATCGTAAAATTATTACATTTCTATTTAACCTGTTCTGTGACTTGAATGGCTAAACCAAAGATCAATTCAACTCTTACATGCTGAAGTGCAACCTGAAAGCATGTATGCATTCAGACTGATTTTAAAAAATCTTGCTGTGCTTTCTTCTGATACCTTAAAGCAGCTCTGCTAGTCCCAATGCTAAAAGAGATGAGGCAGATAATACCGTATTTGACAGGTGTCTTTATTCCTTATTGACCTCCATTATCAGGATACAAGCATACAGCCAGACATTAGTATCTGTAAGGCAATTTTAAGGCGTAAGCACAGAGAGGTCTAAGATAGACAAGGTAGGGGAAATAAGACATTTAAATATCATGGTGCATTTCTAAAGGCACAACATAAAATACCCAGTGTAGTAGTAAAGACTCAGCAATTGATAAGGAATTTTGTTTATCACTCTGCTATACCCAACTGGCTTCACTGCAGTGATTTCTAACCTTAACTACCATGCTCGCCTCTGGAGGAATAAGGCCTCAGAGGCATCTTGATATACTGATGTACCTCTATGTACACTATGCTCTTTGTGTGATGTGAGTAAAAATAACAAGCGTGAGTCATGCAGACTATGACTCCTGAGTCCAATCTAAACTGGTGGAATCATCACTGTGGCTGGACAGACAGAAAGGGGATGGAGTTGCTGGATGCATCCACATGTGTCTCTCTTGCTCTGAGAGCTGCAGCTCAGCTATGAGGGATGTGGTATTAAATGCAAAACTTATGGATAAAGAGCTGGGGACCAGGTTCCTTAGATGAAGACTCTTGTTACAGCAAGTACTTGCATAAGACAATGAGAGATAAACACAAAAACAGAGTAGACTGGTTTCTCAGGCTTGTGCATTACACTGATGATGCTCTGTTCTGATCAGGTGATGTAACTCCCTGAGATAGTGGCTCTTGAATCGTTTGTCATTGTCTAATGACAATGAGACTTGACATATATCTACCTTATTAACTGAACCACATGTATGTCTAAAACCCAATTTCTTAAGCAATAGAAATATGAGCTGGCCGATGTCAAACCTCTTCATGTTGCCTGCTGACTTACCTTCCCCTTCCATATCTGCACAGAGAGTAAGGGGTGCATGCTGTGGGATGAACACATGGTGAGTGCCTCTCTGCAGGGATGTGCCATGTACTGAAGGGAGTGCTGGGAAGAGTGTTGTGGAGGCTGGATCTTCTCCTCTCAGCACTGAGCGGGTACTAGGGCTTTGGGGACAGAAACTGCCATTTGTATGGACTTGTAGTGGATGGCTGCCTCTATGGAGCAAAGAAGAAGTAGGCTGCAGACATGACAGGTCAGATCCTGAGATACATTCCAGCTAGCTTTAAGCTAGCTCTCTTCAGTGGTGTTAGCCATACAGCCGTGGCAGCACACAGTTCAGTGTAAGTATTTGCCAGCTATTTTTTCACCCAGATTTTTGAGCAAGCTATGCCAATTCTGCTGTTTCAGTGTAACTTAAACTAGCCCAGGCAGCCAGCTCTATGTTACAAATTCTTTCCTACTCTGATGGTAACCATAATAACATGAAAAATATAAGGTTCATATCTACCTCCTCAAATGTGCCAACAGCTGCTTTCATTACTTGTGTAGCTTTCAACCAGCCTGGCTCAAGGTTTCTCAACCCACTGTAGCTGTAGCTGCTTTGATAGCTCAGTTTCTGTGCCTTAGCAGACAAACAAAGCAACAGAAAGAGGGGAGGTTGAAAAGGAATCTTGCTCACAGTCAAATTGAGGTGGAGAGTTCTAATTCTGCCAGGCTGGAGCAGCAGTTCCTCCCTAGAGGTAGCAGCCTCCTTTCTGGTACATGGGTTTCTCGTTGGAATATGGAATTGGAAGGGAAGTGTTCTGGATACATGATGTTACCTTCTATCTTTTGGTGGCAGGAGACAGCATGAAAAGCATTAGGTAAACAAGCAAAGGCCAAATCAAGAGTCCTTTAGGTTAAACAGTGAGATGCAACAAATGCCAAGGCCTGAGGTTTACTGTTAAAAGACCATGGGACATGGTAGACAGATATTGAGACTACAGAGACAAACACAAAATAAGGGTGGTAGAAACTCTCCACCACTGGTAAGCTAGAAACTCTCCACCTTTATGGATTTTTATATTTCTGCTCCACAGAAATCAAAGAAATCCTCTTCTAGATTTTTCTAACAGCCTTTGTCTAGCTGATCTTAGCTCATCAAGGTCATACCAGTGAAGTCCGGTTCCCAAAATAATGTTCCTAGTTTTCATAAATTCTGTCCAGGTAGGATATTTTTAGATAAGTTTGCCTGAATTGATCTTTTGTAGAAGTCTCTTTTCCACGTGTCATCTGCTGCCTGTCACCCATCACAGCACCAGCACTGTAGAATTTTATTCCTGAACCAATAGTTAGAAAAACATTCCTGTTTTATAGAGGAATAGGTTACGATTACCTGTGGTGTTTCAGCTACCTTATGATACAGAGGGTAAAAATTTTATGTTCAGTGTTAACAAAAAGGTTCCCAAATTGTAAGAGAAGCCTCATCACCCATGTTTTGCAAAAAGAGGCAGAAATACTACACAATAGTACTTCATAGAATCATAGAATGGTTTGGGTTGGAAGGGACCTTAAAGACCATCTAGTTCCAACCCCCCTGCCATGGGCAGGGACACCTTGCACTAGACCAGGTTGCTCAAAGCCTCATCCAGCCTGGCCTTGAAGACAGCCAGGGATGGGGCATCCACAGCTTCTCTGGGCAACCTGTTCCAGTTGCTAATAATATCTGAATTCTTATAATGCTTTTCCAGAAAAAAAAGTTGGTACCAATAACCACAAACCCCTTGAATTCAATATAGTGAGGTGTAAACATGGAATAAATTCTCAGAATTCATCAAATCAAGGATAATATATAGGAAGAGTGCACATTTTGATGTTTTGTGAGTAAAATGTGAATAATAAAATTTATTGGCGTGAAAGAGAGCTGGAGATTCCCCAAGACATCAGAGTTGAGGCACAGCAGTATACACGTCTCGGGAAGCAAGAAGGAAGGGACAAGGTGCCGAAGAGGCAAGAGAGCAAAGGTCCTTATGCTGACGTGTTAACAGTCAACTTCCTAGGATGGGGAAGTTTTCTTTTGACCCTTGTACTTAGCCTGGTTTCTGTCTGCATTTATGAAGATTTACTTCGCCTAAATGGTCATTTCTATCTGCTGCTGCATTTGAATTTTGACCCCACGGTTGCACTAGCTCACAGTCGTGTGCTTATCTCTGTTTTGGAGAATGGAAACATTTCAAAAAGCCTTTCCCCCATCCAGGCTGTGTGACCTTGCATTGAGCAGACCTAGGCAAACCTTGAGAACAAAATCCAAAAGTGAACCTGAAACCTGCCTTTGGGTTTTGTTATGAACTTGAAACGGAATTTTACCGTAAGTTTTACGAGTTGGAGGGGACCTGGGCTGATTTAAGGTTTTACAGGGAACCATTTGATACTCAGAGGCTTAATGTGATTTTGGCTTGAAACAAAGCAATCCTTGGCTGGCTTCAGTCGTTTGAATCCCACGTACAAGGTGAAATCCAAGGGCTGTGTAAACGTAGGGCAAACTGAAGCTAGCGCAGGTCCGCGCTTGCGCACGCAGGTTGTGACCTTACACACATCACCCAGTTCTGCTCTGGATTGTGACACTGTTGAGGAGCATCAGGACGTGTCTCCTGAAGCACCACACTGGAGTGGAGCATGCTGGCGAAATACAGGTTGTAGACAATTAAAGACGAGACCTTGCCCTCCTATAAACAAACGCCTCACTCTCCCTATGTTTGTGGAGTAATAGTGACATCCTGTGGCCAGTCCCGACTAGGCCCAAGCACGGACAGCCTGGTTATCCCTCCCGGTACCAGAGGTGAGGACCTGCTGAAGGAAAGGATGAAGGCAGAGCCGGAGAGGGAAAAAAAATTCCATACTTCCTCAATCTAGATGTTAAATTTCAAAGGAGAGGAAAGAGTTACAACACACTTGCTCTTTAGTCATAATCCAAACATTATGGCCCTTAGCTAATTTAAATGTAAAGTGATTTTAAACATGCTTTCTGAAGCCGAGCATAGAAATGAATACCCGTGGGAGCCGCTGGGCATAGCAACTGGAAGGGGGAAGAGGGAAACTGAGCTCGGAGCCTAGCGCGAGGAGAGGCCACCGGTGAGGTGGGAGGCAGGGATGTTCGAGACCATCCTCCAGAGCCTTCTATGATGATCCAGCTAAGCCAAGTATAAAGGTACAAGCAGGAGGTAGCGCTGAAATGGAATTGTTTCATTTCCCAAGCACGCTGTATTTTGATGTTAACAGGCACGGCCGTGGCACTGTGGCAGGTTCAGTAAGGGACGGCTCTTTTTTCTTCCTCTCAGTTGACATGTTCTTGCTCAAGTACAGAGGAAATATACTGCCAGGTGAGTCAAGTACAAGGCTTGTCCAGAAAAGAGAAAATTTAAGAGGGAAAAAAAAAAACAAATAGGTGTAGGGCAGCCAATAAATTGTCAATGAAGAGAGAATGCAGGCAAAGAGAGCATCTGGCTGGAGCCCAGCAGAAGAAACTCTGTGCCTGGGAGACCTGCTTTCTGTGCTACGTTATTTCAAAAGCCAAGGAGCCATTGGAGTTCAAGGAGAGAAGAAGCTGGACAGCCAAGGTGACTCTTCTTACTGGGACTCTCATTTTTATTCCCTAAATTATGGCAACTCCTGTGATGTGGCAGATACTGTTCCTGCCCTGAGGTGTCCACCAGTGTTGTTTGATGCCTTAGACAATGGGATCCAAGGCCAGCCAGACTCAAGGAACCCAGCTAGGCTCAAGGAACACAGCGTGCTGTGGGATTATGGCTGTGCTGAGTGGCAGAAGGGAAATAAAAATAGGGATAGCATGTCAGAAAATGGCTTCCTGTTGTACAGAGGAAAGGAATGGAGAAGAGGTGAAGTTGTGATGTTTTCTAGTGACCATAACTTCCTTGTAGGATTGGATTGTCCCAAGATATTTCCTGAATTGCACAGGCGCATTATATGGGATAGAGCTCACATTGTATCTGGTCCTTCAGGGAGAACGTTTGCTCTTGCGGATATTTGATTTGCCTTTGGAGCCTACAGCGTAGTGGTGGATATAAAATCATCCCCTGACACTGGTCTGAGATGCAAGTGCATGTTTTCTGCTGGGCTAAGAGACGTGTTTCAGCACGTCTTGCTATGGACAGCAAGCAGAAACAAATGATTTAGTGAACATGCAGGGCTTTGGATTACTCTCGCAAGATGGACTGAATTCTAATTGACAGGACTAGTCTTCCAGCTTCCTTTTAGATAGCTGTAGAAAGCCACAAGTGTCCTTTTGTGATATCAGGGATCTGATAAAAGTCCATTCCCCAATACAAAAATAAGTAAAATTTTCACAAAGACTCATTAGCTAAAACCCAGTCAATGTCCCTGGTGGCTAGTACAGCAAACTGTGGGCTGATACACTGGGCTGTAATTCAGTGTCTCTGAGAAACAGCAGAAAGACCAAAGCAACTGAGGGAAGAGTCAGTGAGGTAAAACAAGACAGATGCAAGAACACTACTAATGTGGCCCTGAAACAAAACAGCTACCTGGAGAGGGAGTGTGGGGACGGAATGCTGACTAAAAGAAGCCAGGAGCCGTAAAAAGTGAAACAGGCTCCTGTTGTCTGGTTCTCTGCCCGTGCTCTGGGAAGCAAGACTTCATGCATTTCTGTAAAATAAAAGGAACTATATCCAAAATAGTAGATCGTCATGATTTTCTCACCCTAGTGGGAACAACTCACACAGCCTTGGATTTGAGCTGGCTGCTTGGACAACAGCAGCTTTGGTCTGAAAGATCAGCAGAATCTCTGCAGTGAGTTTATCATCACTGATGATTCAGTGCGCTCCTGCCTCTCGTCACTGTACTGCACAATTCCCGAATTAGGTTGTGGTGCCAGGTATCGTACTCCCCCACTCGTTATGCTCTGATTTTCTAGGCCTTACTAACACAGAGGTAATGCTATTAGTTTTCAAGAGCGGGAGTCTTTGATCTGATCATTAACTTTCTCCATTGCTCCTTGCCCCTCCTTTGCTGTAACTCTTTCCTGTTGCGTTCAGAACCTGCCACTTCTGCTGGAATGGTAACAGACAGGAGTCTCTTCACCAGCCACTGGAGCTCCCTGCACCTTCGCAAAGCCCATGGTTTACAGAAGCAGCTTTCAGGATCTCTCATACCAGAAGAATATCACATGTTAAGGTTTAACCCCCTCCTTTCTGAGATTTTGGTTTTGTTTGACTGGGGATATACTACCTCTCAGACTCAAAATTAAACATTAGCTTAGAAGAGACTAGTATATGCCACTGGACCATGCCTGATTATAAAACTATCCTGTGATAAAAATGGTTGCTAAACAGATCACATCACAATAAAATTCTACGTGTCTCTTAAAAAATATAAAGATAGCTGGCCATTAACATGTCAAAGATGTTTAGGAGGGGACAAGAATTAAGGAGAAGTCTTAAGAGAATCAGCTCTTCCATCCCTTGAGATCCTCACACTGATGAAACTGATGGAAGACCCTTGGGTTTTATTTTTTATTTTTTTCCCCCCTTTTCTCTCTCTTCCCTCTTCCCTCTATTCCCAGATTTCAAGATGACTTATTCTGTTGTGAAAAAGAATGGAGTAGTTTCTGTCTCTGTAAGCATATAGGCAAAGGAGAAAATCTCATATTTCATGAAGACCGGTACAGTTTGGAGGTTTTCCTCAAAAAGACTGGCATTTCACCTGTTTGCCTTGTTCTGCAGCTCCTTTCCACTATAGTCTTGTGTGGCCAGCACACTACTGCCTCCCTGCCAATAACTTCCCCTTCGGGAGCAATACCAGGTAAGTGCATGTGTGACCTATTGGTTCATGTGTGCCATGACCCACCCTACTTGTGGTCCATGCTAGACCTGAGCCAGTTACAACTGAGCTGTGTGCCTCCGTCTGCGAACGTGCATCTCTGACGGGCCATGCTGAAACCCTTGCAAGTCCATAACTGAGTCCTCTGCTGTGGAAAACCACCTTTGCTCAAAGAGCATCTTCTTTTTTACCATGCTCAATGCTCCCAGACTGTTCTGTGTCCCTTGTAGGCAAAGGCATTATGAGATCTAGAACCTTCACTGTTTTGAAACAATGGGCAGGGGGAGCCGCGGGGAGGCTGGGCGTGGACAGTCAGGCTGGGAGTGCCCTCAGGGCCCTGAGATTAAATGTCAAACAAACACGTCTGTGTGCATTAAATTTAATAAGCAATTAAGTCAAGTAGTCCTAAATTTAAGCCAGTACTTTCTTAAAAAAATGTAATTACCAGCATGCAACCAGATTTGCTTTACTGATACGAGGTGCTAGTATCTCCACCTAGTTTTCCCCTGGAAGCTGGTGGAGCTATGTGAGAAGGGGTGTATTCCCAGAACCAGTACATTTCTAGACTCCATGAAAGACAGAGAAAGAACTGCAAGAGCAGTCTGGTGCTCGTCTTCATCAGGGAAGTTTCCTGAAGCACCATCATGGTGCTAGTAACACACATGTGACATTGCTTTCTGCTTCAGACAATTCATTGCTTCCTGTACGATAACCGGGACACTGGAAAAGTACATATTAGAGCAAGATGTGAAATCTAGCAATTTTGTTAAAGTTAGAAAAATTCTGGCTGAGCTGCAACAAGAAAACAGGTTGTTAAATGCCAGCTGAGGCAGAAGGTTTTGTCTCATTGGAACTCTACTTATTCCATGCTTGAACAGCTCTTGCAGCAGCAGGAACCTGAGTAAACCTATGTATACAAAAGACAGGCTTAGTAGATATTAAGCTGGCATTCATTTACTGGAATTCATTTTTGGCTACTTTTCCTATTTCTCTCCAGGAAGCCTTGCTGGTGGCAGGTGGGAGTTAAGATAGCTGTGTTTCTGATACCTGCATCACTTACCTATGGCCTAATCTGAAAAATTAAAAGGGATGCTTATTCACTGGCATTAAAAAAGACAGGTTTTTTGAAGAAATCTGGGCTCCTTTTCATTATTATTATTTTTATACCCCGAAATAATGCTGTGTTTTATTCCTATTTCACAGAGGAAAATGAAACCCTGGGACGAATATATTGGTCCCTGGAAGGCAATTCCTGTAAACAAATTAATACAACTCAGGCCTGCCTCCTCTACATTTTGTTCCTTTTCTTGTGCAGTTTATTGATTGATTTACCTCAGGGAAGAGATTCCTCTGACTCAGATACTAGGCAAGTTCTTAAGGAAAATATCAGCTTTAAAAAGGGAGCAGAAGAAAGAGCAGCAGTTGCAAAAATTGCTAATCTTTCATTTGCAGGAGCCACTGAACATCTGGATAGTATGAAGCTCCTTTAGCCCCCTGAGTGCAGAAAGAATTAGCACCAAAGGGCAGCCCATGCTAATTCAGTGCCATTAAACTTGTATAAGCTAGAAGAATGTGATGTTATACTTCCATAGGGCCATATGGATACCACTTTGCACTTTGTATCCATCAGAGGGACTAGCAAAACTAGTTCAGTACTATACAGTATGGCTTTTAGAAAGATAAAATAGCCCCTGTGCAATATTACACAATATTACACACGTCTGTCATATCACATCTTGGAACCAACCTACCCTTTTAATTATAGGTGGAGAGATTGTCTGCTGACACATAACTTCTCAGCTTCCATGTTCAGAAAAGCAGACTAAATATTGCAATAAAAACAGAGGCTTGGGTTTTTTTATGATTGGGAACTCTTAGTTTTTTAAGGAACCTGGCATTTTATTCATCCTGCTGACTAGAGGCTTTGTTTTCAGAAGAGACTTTGTCTTATGTCTCCAGCATTAAAATACGACTTCCTGCTAATCTTGCTGCTCCCTTCGTTCACCTTTGTCCATAGTAGAGGGGAAAGCATAGCACTTCCCTTGGAGCCCCCTTCATAACTTTCATGTTCCCTTCAGTTAAGCCCTATTTTAGTTCTCCTTCAATGTCGCCTTTCTGAATGGTGAAAAGCGAACAGCTTTGCTTTCAAAGTCAACATTGACTGTGCTCAACAGTAACAATATACTTAACATTTTGTAGTGATTTTCATATGTAGATCTGAAACTGCTTTAACAAAGGCAGAGAAATTATTTTTAGGCTATTGGCACAAAGGGAAGACATGCACAGAAGTTAAGGCTGAGGCTTTCAAACTTAGCCCCTCCCTGTGAGAGAGGGGAGGCAAGACGCAGAGCCCTGAGCAGCTCCTTTGCCGTGAGTTAGTATCAGTGTCTTCTGCTGGAGTTGTTTCGTCCTTACATGGGTGTAATTTAGATACAAATAATTCCTAAATCGTAAATGACCTGTAAGATCAGTCAGCATGCACCAAACATCCTCCAGTGTATGCTTTCATGCGTTAGGAAAATTAAAAAGGATTATAAACCAGAACTGTACTTTAAACGCAATAAACCAGAAGGAACACTCTGCTTGCAAAAAAAACCCACAAACACACACAAACAAAAACCACAAAAAAACCCAAACACCCAACTTCAAAATACATGTAATTATGCAAAACCCCAGTAATCCTTATCTTCCCCTATTGTCATAGGAAGGCTCCTCGCTGAAACTCTGACTGCATGGGAAGAAGTTTCTGGATAACTCTTCAGAGACTCAAGGATTGCCAAACCCCAGCTTTTGGAGTTCCCTGGGGCTGGGGGTTTAGGTAAGGACTCGCACACTTGGATTGAGCCTCAGGATGTGCTTGTTTTCTCTCCTACAGTGGTGAGTCAGATGAGATCCGATTCGCAGGCTCAGCCTCCCGCTGGGCAGTAAAAACACCACTCTCCTTTTGGGTATAGTTTCCAGCTCCAAAATAAACACGGAGAGCAGCCAAACTCTGGTCAAAAAACATCTCGAATGAGCACGCTGGGTTGCAAGGGGGATGTCAGGAGGCTGTCGCTTCAGACAGTGCACCCTGCCGAAACTTCTCACATGACCTTCAGCATACAGACAGGTCTCTGCTCCCGTCAAACCCAGGAGAAATGTTTGTACATTCCAGTTAATTGCGGAGCTTGGCAGCGGAGCAGCAGCAAAAGACTGCGAAGCACAAAAACATCACAGAGCTGTGGAGTGGCCTGCAAACTGCACAAGCTCAAAGGGTCTGAAATCAGCACAGCCAGGCCCAGTTCAGAAGAACCCCCCCGTACTATATGTATTTGTATTGTACCCCCCTGTATTATACTGCAAAAAATCTCAGAGTTAGATGATAATGCTTTTTTATTTTTAGGGGAAACGAGCCTAAGGAATACAGCCTTATTTCTTCCCCTGTATTATTTGTGTGCGTTGTCAGACTTGCCATACAGCCCTGCCCTCTAAAGCGGTTTAAAATAACACACCCTATTGTTGTAGGGTGAAAGGTAATTCACAAATCCCAGGGGATTTGTGACTCCTTTGGCAGAGGGGCTCTCAAAAATCATCCGTCACTTCGGAACGTACAGGATACGCCTCTCATCCTGGGAGGCTCCTAGAGCAGGTTACGCTGTGTTAATGATACCGTCAAGGAGATTACAACGCAAAGGCCAAATATCTTGGTTTTGAACGACGTTTCTCTGAAGTGAGTACCCAGTTGAGATACTCAGTCCCACCAGAGTTCCTTCGCAGTGCAGCTTACAGGCTGCCCTGGAAACGCCGTCTTCGGTCCTGCTGCGCAGAGCAGACACCTTTTTTGTGCCCACAGACCACAGAGAACTTAGTGATTTCTTTAACGGTGAAGGAAAGTTGACGTGTAAACCACAACAGGCTGCTTTTTTTGAGTGAATGCCCTATGGACTTAATCAGACTCTGGGTTTGCCCATAACAAGTTCGATAGTTGCTATTTGCTCTTAGATCCTCAGCTTCATTAAATGTAAAAGTTTCAGCTCTTGCCAGCAGTTAGTTGCATCTAGATCTATAAAGGCTGTTCTGTCTCTCTAAGAAGAGACATAAAACTGAGGTCTCGACCATCTGTGGTCATTAAGGATCCCATGGCATGCTTCAAAAGGTGAAGGTGGTCACTCGTCTCAAGACCAAATTCTAGTCTGAGTAACTAATTCTTTCCACCCTAAAACTCACCCGGAGCTTTTAATATGAGATACAGTGGTTTTCCTCAGTGTTCATAATATAGTGGTGGACTGCTAGCTGGTTGCCACATTCTATCCCAGAAATTATAGCATTTTAGCAGTGGATTAAATGAAGTGTGCAAGTACACATGTTCGTCCTGTTGGTCACAACATGACACAGACCGAGCCTGTCTCAGCACAATAATGTACACACACACGAAAGCACATAACTCACTCAGAATTCCAAGGTTTTAATTTTTACTTACTTACGAAATTATAAATCTGGTATCTTACAGATCCTGGGCCTTTGCTGGTCAGTAGAGAGTCAAATCCCACTGGAAAAGAGATAATGTTGGCTGCAAAGGGAGAGTCATTCCTCCCATGTCTGGAAGCTAAAAACAGTGTGTAAAAGCAGAATAAATTATCTACCATTACCTCAGTGAAGTGTTTTTAATTTACTGCCCTGCTGGATGCAGAACATATACATGACAAAAATAAGAAGGACTGCATTTGTCTTGAATGTGCTTTGTGTCCCATAATACAGCACACTGAACATTTAACATCCTGCCATAATGTTTTGGTTGACTTTGTTGGAATTCTGCTAAAAGGAGAATACATTTAACCCCAAGATACCTGCTACTCCAAATTAGTGAACTGATCTGTCTGGATTGCATGGCACTACTGAGGTCCTGTTGGGGGCAGAGCTAAACGCTTGTAATGCCTGTTTATTTCAGTACGTGCTGTGACTACTCAGGCCATCTCTACCAGTTTTTAATCTATTGAGAACTTCAGGTGTTTCAGCTCTACATGTCATTTATCTGTGCATGGACCAAATCCCTGAAATAGAATGGGAGCCCATGGAAAAACATCTGGCAAAATAAACAATGTAGATTGCAAAGTACTCATAAAGTCCACTTGATTAAATACAATTAAATAATTTGCAGATATGTTTCTTTTTAACTCTGAAAGATAGAATGGAAGATGGACTGCTTGAATCTGGGCAATGCCTAGATTACAGCCCTCTCAATAAAAAACTACTGAAGCTGAGAGGTCAGTGCCTGCTTTTCCGTCTGCTTTTGTGGAGAACCATAGGTCTAGTCATTGGAAACATTTTTTCTATAAACTTCAGTTATTCGTACTAGAATAATTCTTCATACGGGCTATAAACTTTTGGTTCCTCTCTCTTCCAAGTTGCAAGATTGAATTGAAACTTGGCAGTGTTCTGTTTGTTGAAATGAAAGGCCCTAGGTCAGATTCTGATCTCCCATTGGCCTTACACCTGTGAACTGGCTTTGATGGAGTCATTTTTTACTTACTCCAGCATAAGCAATAACAGAATCAGACCCTGCATATGCTTTTTATCTAAAGCTGTGTTCCAGATGTGTTTATGTAAGCTGTTTTCAATAAAACGTGTGCATTTTAAAATGTAAATGGATTTTTCTCTAATTATAACCATACGGACTGTTATTAAATTTTCATTTTTAAAAGTGCAGATATAGCTAGCCCAGGCATACCGAAGCGCCACATCGGGTTCGCTCAACCAGTGCAGCATTCACACAGCACCCAGGCAAATGCAAGACTTTTAAAGCTAGGAAAGATGGGAAAAAACATGAGATGGCATCTTCAGGCTTCAGAGTGTGGGAGTCCATCCCTTGGAAAACCATGCCTTTTTGATTTTCCTCATATTAGAGTGCCTCATCACACTGAGGTACTTGCCTAATCCCTGTTCAAGAGGAGGCAAAATCAAGTGCAAAGCTGGTTCAGCATATATCTGCAAGCTGGGTGTCGCTACTACTGGGTCCCTTTTTTTCTGTCTTTCCTACAAGTTAGCAGTGCGCAGTCCTCAGCTTCTTCACAGATTCAGCCTGTGACTGGACGCCCTCAAAATCAGAGTTCTATGGCTGGGTCGGTCTGTTAGGAGAATCTGTGTATATCTGGGGGGCAGATCTGAAATAAACACATTCCTCCCCCTGGCTTTCCGCCTCTGTGCTGCCATACCACCCGCTGAGGCTCCGGGAAGGAAAGGTCAGCCTGCTGCTGCCCCCAAAAACAGCGAACCGCTTTGTGCACAGTATCAGCAGCAGTGCCTGAGGGGATGAGACCCCCTCCTCGACTCTCCTGCGCCACAGTGTCCATTCCTGGGGGTCCCTCTACCCCACACAGCCTTTTGTGCATTGCTGCACCAAGGGCCTGGTTCCCAGGCCAGAACGGGGGACTGATGAAAGGTCAGCCTGCTGCTGCCCCCAAAAACAGCGAACCGCTTTGTGCACAGTATCAGCAGCAGTGCCTGAGGGGATGAGACCCCCTCCTCGACTCTCCTGCGCCACAGTGTCCATTCCTGGGGGTCCCTCTACCCCACACAGCCTTTTGTGCATTGCTGCACCAAGGGCCTGGTTCCCAGGCCAGAACGGGAGACTGATTTCTTTCAAAGACAGAAGAGTAGGGGCAAGTAAAAAAGCTTTGATTGATGGATTTTCCATTAAAAAAAGAAGACCGATTTGTTAATGAATAAATGTTTAAGAGAGAGATGTCAGTTTTGATGGAGTTTTTCATGTGATCTTTCTGAAATGAAGCATTTCAGCAAGGTGAAAGAAAATTCACTTGAATAACTTCTTCTAATTTCACAGCTCCATGGAAGATATGCCAGGTATAGTCAACACCATGCTTATATTTTTCCTTAGCATATTTAGATGCTACAAAATAGAAGGTTTTCCACTACTGTTCCATGAAAACTTCTTTATTTATTATCTTTATATGTGCATTTTGGTTTTTCGTTTGGAACAACTTTTTCAAGTTCAGAGACAGCCTCTGAAAGTGAATTTTATCAGCCAAACCTGACAACAATTTGAAGTTCAGTCATGCTTCTGTGCTGTAAGAATGCTTTCTTCCTTGGACAACTGGAGAACACGGGCTGTGCTTCTCTCCTACTTTCATTATTAATTCCTCACCCCTTACTTTCCATGCTCTGAGCACATTGGATATTTATGTTTGACCCCTGTTTTGTTCAGAATACAGCTGCCAAGCAGTGGGGAAGTTCAGTTGTCTCAGACTTGGACAAGTCAACATTGGTTTTTCTCCCGGACTCAGCTATTGAGGGCTTCTGCATTAAATTCAGCTGTGTCCCAGGAATGCATGTCAAAGGAAGGATGCTTACACAGAACAACCGCATGGGCCAGAGCTCTCCTGTGCTCTGGAGAGCATAGGAGAGAAGGGAAGAGTTTGATAAGCACAGAAAATATCTATTCCTGTCAGTGGAGAACAGACTCCTTCACTGTGGGGCTGAGGCTTTCCCCAGACCTTACCAGGGCTGCAGTCATGAATGCTTGGTTTGGCTGCACTGCAGTGTGCTATGAAGATGTGAAAAGTGAGCTAGATGGCTGAGCTGTCCCATCTGCTTTTTTTTTTTCATTTTAAAATTTAATAAAACCCCATGTGGTTACAATTGAAAAAAAAAATTCCATTAATGTTCCCAAAATGACTCATATCTAAATCAAAATGTATATTAACCTCCCATCCCCCATCTCCAGTGAACAATAAGATATATTTTTCCACTGAATCAGTGAAAATCATTAAATAACTTATTACCTGATCAAGCCAAACCATGTACATTTATGTATTTTTCTAATGACTAACAAACAAAGTTTACATATCAATGTCTTTATATGCACCAGGGAAGAAAGGGTGGGGCATGTGAATGAGTAATCTAAACAGATTCTTTTGTATTTTTATATATTTTAAGTAGAGGTAGGTGTTTCTGTCTGGAGACCATATGTTCAGTTATTTTTTTTAACAATCTGTATGTATGTAAAAAAAAAATTAAATTATGAGTGGTATGGACTGCTACAGTGTGGGCTCCTCTGGAGTTCTGGTGAGGTGATCTAGATACGACGAGATGTCCAGATGAAAAATTCTTTTCCTCCCGGCACATGTTCCATGATTTTGATCTTATCCAAACAGCACCAGTTCCACAAAGTCCTGGACGTCCCTTCTGGGGAGTGAAATGACCATGAAAGGGCTTAGCAGCGTCAGTCGGGCTGATGGTATGGGGTGAAAGGCTCATGGACAACTTAAATGGCACCAGTGTCTGCATGCGGAGACACCGAAGCTTCGTAGGAGCAGGCAGAATCAGTCCTTCAGCCCCAAAATGTGGGAGCTGAGCGTGGGAGGGGTTCTCTGCATCTGCTGCACTACCAGAGTTTAACGCATACAGCAGGGCAGCTTTAATTTAATCCAGTCGAGACAGTGATCATTTTGCTGCAGAAACAATATCCCTACAGCAAAATGGCACTTCTAGCTGCAGAAAAAATGAGGCAGACACCTTTGAAGTCACCCTCAGGCCTGTCCCGTAAACAGTCTCTCTGGAGACACGTCATCAGGTTCATCTTCCCCCCCCTCGGGGAGCTGTGTGTCACCACCTCTGCAGTGTGCCTAAACCCCAACGAGGGCTCCTGAGCCTGTGTGCGCCATGTTGCAATGTGCGGTGCTGCTGCCAAAACACGAGACCAGCTGGTTTATTCATTTTACACAGTGCAAAAAATGTTATTAAACTGCACCATACAGATAAGTACTAGAAAAATTGCTAGGTTTTTTTTTTTTTCCACATAAAATTAGCCAATTTGCTGGTGTATGTAATTGTAAAGAATGCAAAGCATCCCATTCAAGTGATTAACCTCTTAGTTAATAAAAGCAACAATTGCATGTGTATAAATAATATAATAAAAGGAACATTCATATCAAAGTAATATAGCTCATACTATCCTGTTTCTCTCCTTAATTAGTAAATAATTCATCAAATTCTGCAATGAATTGTGTTCCCACCCACATTTCTTCATCCAATTATCATGAAATAGGAAAGCAGGAGTCTTCCTTCTTTGAAAAGGATGTGATAATGAAATTGTTCAATAGCTCTTCTCAGCCCTCTGCTAGTTTAAATTAGTACTTCCTTGGGCATACTGTTTCTTTTGTTCATTTCTTCCCTGATTCATTACTTCTTTTTTAATTGAAGATATCCTCTATGTTAAATGTCATTTTGCACTGGCACACTTTAGAAGGAGTATGTTCATCCCGGTTTGTTTTCAGAAGATACAAATGAAATTAATTCTATAGTACAGATGGATGGCAGTGCTTGATTGCCAAAGTGATCCTTCATGCTTCAGATTGTATCATACAAACAAAATTAAAAAGAATTTTATAAAATACAAAATGTGAAGGAAAACGCATAAGCAAGCACTCATCTCAAATCCAGAATTCAGTCCTTGAATCAATATCATGATTAAATAAGATTCTTCATTAGCTAATGGAATTCTGTTTCTTCCATGGGATCTTTGTTGGACTCAGTGCCTGAAACAACTAGCAAGTACCCAGTGTTGTCTTTTAGCTATTTGGTGTGTGGCGGTGTGTTTTATGTTCGTCACAACACACAAATCCTGCTCAGAATTTCTCATCTCCTTGTGGACATGTTTACGGTACTCCTCACTGTGGTACTGGATGCCTCACACAGGAAGGAGCTTACTTTTACAACATTGATATAAAATCAGGAGAGACCATAGTCTCTGTTTTATGAATGGTAAACAAAGGCATACAGAAATGAAGATCTAAAGTATTCAAGAATTTCAAGTCCTGAATTTTTGGTATCACGAATCTGAGTTTGCTGAACAATCAAGGTGTCTTTCTGTATATGAATACATATGCCCCTTCTATGTACAGTGTGTGCATAGGTGAATATGTATACATATATTATCTGAAGCACTGCATCTATTCAAAGGACTGCTGTTATTAGAGCCCTCAACACTGCTGAGTGCTCTGATACCCCAACGGGACAGGAAAAGGAAGGTCCCATGAGTACAACCGTAGCTGAGCCAAGCTGCCAGCACCTTAATGGGAATCCACCATGAACACGGGAGAATAGAGCTCCCAGGAGCTCGCATTGTGTCTGTACCCAGCCCCAACCCATCCATGCCAAGAACTGGCAACTTTGAGAAAATCCTAGTTCATTTTTGGCTGGACTATGCCTAGTGGGGACCCGATCTTGAGACATGAAGCTGCTAAAATCTAACGCTTCAGAACCTTGGTGCTTCACCATGTTTCAAAAGGTTTGCATGGTAAATCACCTCCCATTGAGGGTGATTTACACACCCTGTCAAATACCAGATCCCTGTTTTGAAGCATAAGGCCTCAAAGATAAGACAACCAAAATTTTAAATTTGAGAAAAACAACACCCCATTGTTTTTTTTAAATTTAGTTTAGAAAATAGCTGCAAAATTTTGGCAAAGATTTTTAAAACCAGTGAGCTTGGATTCTCAATGCACCTGGCATTGAGAACTTCAGCAAAAATGGCTGGATATGGCAAGTTAATAAGCAGGCACTTTTTTTTAATAGGACTGTATAACACATGAGGCTACCAGCTTTGCTTATTATAAGGTCATTATGGAAACTATGTTTAGGGAGCTATATTACTATTTACTTTATTTTTCCATGTGGGGAGGTAAATTTCACTATAGAAATAAAACAATGAAGAAGTGTTAGCTAGTGTGTGGTGTTGTTGCTTTTTTACCTTTATGTGTAAGCACTCTAATACTTAATGCATTGTAAGTAATACTTAGTGCATTGTAAAGCAGATTTTTTTCAGCATCTATTTCAATTTACCTAGTAGCAATACGCTCAGTAGTGAATATTGATACTCAAATCTGTTCTTGAATATTCTGAGTCCACCATGTTGCATGATCTGAACTCAAAAGCCCCCACAAGGGTTAAAATAGACAGACTGTGCTCTTCATTCTCTGGAGTGTCAGCTTTATTTTCCCTTGTTTTAAAAAGAAATCTCTTAGTGTTATGATAGCAAAGAAAATCTGAAAAATATGACCCCCAAGTGTCAGTGGCATCCACCTGAAAAAATAGCCATACACTGTGAACCTCCCCACTCAGGCTGTTGAGTTCAAAGGCTGCTAAATCAGACACCAGTTGTGTGGTTTTTTAAATGAAGTTCTTATTGCTCCTTAAAGCAAAGGTCTCCTCTTATAAAGATCTATGCTACCTACTTTGATTGACTATTCTTTTGGATAATCCTTTATCATAGCACAGAGGTGCTGAAGTATGGAATTAAAGAGTCAGATGTCCATGGCTGATGACATGAGAAAATGGGCACTCTGAGGAGGACACACACGTGCGCTTTGAGAAACTTAAAGGTGTGGATTCCTTGTTAGGGAAATCAGGCACAGGTTTCCTCTGTAACTATGGTGGTGTCGAGCTCTGTTTAGAAGGCATCAGCTTCTAATCCATTGTTTTTGTAAAGGCCATGAGTAGCTTTTCCAGTATGGAAGACTGGGTCTCCAATTCTTCAGCAATTCTGGTGACACAAGCTGTGGTAGGTGGTACAGAATTTTATCCTATAGGGTGTGTGGGGGTTGCTTGTTTGTTTGTTTGTTTTGTTGTGTTGTGTTTTGTTTTCCCTGTAGGCTTCAGACAAAGATCCTTCTCATCACAAAGCTGTGGTCAGTCTCCTGGGACAAAGGCAATGACAGATTTCATGGTTCTATTTATTTCTTGTAAGCTGAATTAGGCTTGGAATGAAGGTGTAGCCCTCTGAACCATCTTTGACAAAACTAATTACCCCTGCTTCCCCACATAAAGTGAAATGGCACTGTTAAAACTAAAGCACAGATAAAATGGCAGCTTTTAAAATACCAAATGACACAGTGGAAGACTCGCTACATTGCCTTACTATGAGAGGACAGAATATTAAAAATGATTTTCTAATGAGCATATGACTCGTCCCCCTAAATAGTTGGATCTAAAGCCTGATAAATCAAAGTATTACTCACCAGACAATGAAAAGCTTTAGTCAAAGGAATTTAAAGATGTGTTAATTAGTCAAAAGAGAGAATCCATACAGTCTTGTAAACATTATGGGAGAAACCTATTAAAACCAGTGAACAGATATTAATTGAAAATGTTGTATAAGAGCTACAGAGTTCACACAAAGTGCATCTCACTTGATATTAGAGCCCGTGTATATGCAAATTCAGTAGATAGCAGATTAGCTTGCACACTGTTTTGATGCCTAACTGTGAATGGCTTAAAAACATCCTCACACATTGGCTGAATATCTACTAGCAAAGCTGGTAGGTGCTTCATGGTTATGAAATTCAAGATGACAGGTGAGGGGCTGCTGGGCTTCAGCGGCAGCATAGAGAGGCTCCACTAAACACCAAGAGAATCACTTCTGAGATGGACTTCTTTTCCTCTGTCTTCCTTGGGAAAGAGGCTGCATCGAGACACTGAAGTCTAGTGCCAGAATCTGGCTCCTTTCTATAATTAGGTTCACATATTCCCAGATTTCTTTCCTGTGGGAGGTGGAGCACGAGAGATCCCATGGCTCAGCCAGGGCAAGTACCTGGCTGAGGGAGCTCAGTAGCACTCCTGGGTGCTCCTCAGATTAGACATGATTAGTTGAAGGCGGCTACCAAGGAAAAGCATCCGCTTAACCATGCTTGTTTCACAAATGTCATCTCTAGGGAGCTGGAGATAATCCCTCAGGAGCCTTCTTTCCCCCATTCACAAAGCCCCCGCCTGCCTTGCTTTTGTTTTGAATGACAGATTCAGAACAGTCTCTGCCAGTTAAGAGGGAGGAATAAATAAATAGTCAATCCCAATCATTAATCCTAAATCCACCTCTGGTCCACCCTGTGACCCTCTGCCATCCTTACCTCCCCTTGCATCTGCTTTCTTGCCCCTAAACAGCAGGTACTACCCCTTGCTTGTCCTTAAAGGGACTCCCGTGGGTTTGTCAGACAGCAGGCAGCTCCAAGAGAGACGAACACTAGCAGTACACAGGGAGACATCTGAGTGCCTTTTTGAAGCATAAATTCAGTGAATTTATTTCCTAATAATCCCTTGTTGCCCTACAGTAACTCATTAGCATGCCTGAGCCCAAAGGCCTGGGTTAACCCAAACTGTGATGCCTGAGTCACCAGCATGGTGCCTGCAGGGTCTCCATGGACCCAGGGCAGAGAGACAAACCCCAGAGAGCCATTCGATCTCAGCGGGTTTGAAATGGCCCCCGAAGGAGCACCCTCTCCCTTTTATTTCTTGGCTGTAGGAAGCCCAAGATGCCTGCACTCCTTAATTTGCGGCTTCATATTAACTAGACTTAATTACAATTCCTCCTCCTCCCCATTCAGCCCAGCCCTCCAGTGGCAGCCACGCTCCCTCAGCTCAGGAATGACCAAACATTAGATTCCCTATCTTTTTATAGCAGCAATAGTAGTCCTAATTCATAGGGTTTTTTTTAAACCTCCCACTCATCCTACAACGGCAGAGGCTCCAGCTTCCCTGCATGCCCTCCTGCATGTTCCCCTGCAGCGCAACGCTTGTTGGTGGCTGGAAACACTCACACGGCTCTGGTTGTGGCGATGGCCGTGCTGGGATCGTTACGTCTGCGTGCATGTGCACGCCTCTGGAAGCTCTTTGGAAGCTCCTTGCTCAGCAGGCTAGACCAAGTGGGTGAAGAGGGAGAGCAATGTCGCAGCTTTTCCATCCAGTGACTTCAGTATTAAATTGTATTTCCTCTATTTTCCCCAGTGCTGAGGTACACCTACCAGGTCTCTGGACACATCAGTTGAATGGCAGTTAAAATCCCAGCTTTACCGGTGCAATGTCAAATTTCCCCATCTTTACTGGCCAGCCAGTAAAGTATGAGTACAGATGCATCCTATGAGCCAGAAGACTCAGAGAGATTGTGCCTCTGATGTAAACTGTAGCAACCCCAAACCAGATTGCAACTGCTCAAATGCCAGGTTCCTGTGGAGTCACAAGCAGTCAAAGTCCAGGTCATCTACCCATGGAAAATCTTACCTCCTAAGTTTCAAGAAAGGTCTGCCTAGGTTGTTATATAGGATTTATTCCATCCATGGAATTACCCAATAAGAGGGTAAGTAGGGAGGCCCCCCATTCTGATGATGCCATACAGTAAGTAAGTTCTTCCATAGCCTTGGAGGAAAGTAATAGTGTTTCTAATTCAGGACTAACCTGAAAGCTGATAAAAGTATTTTCTAAATCCACAAACATTGTTATATGACATGTCTTTCCTCCTCAAAGGATTCTCTTTTGGAAACATATCCTCGTCAGCCTGCTTTGAACATCAACCCTTTGCTCCCCATCAGAAATATTGCAGATGCAAGTATATGAACAAGTATTTGATGCATTTCTTTCAAACTTCCAAATTCCAGAACAGTAACTACTCAAGCAGCTGAATCCAGGGAGTACTGAGAGCACAACTTAGTTATCCTGGAACTGATTCAAATCTCTGGAGATGTACTGCACTGGGTTACCTCAGATCCAGAGCTGCTTTGATGATCACCATTCTCCTTACTCTATCTGTCCATCAGAAAATAGGAGGTGTTACAGTTCAGTACAGTCATAAACACATCATTACCAATGGAAAATTGTGTTGGCAGTTTCTTTTATACACAGCCAAATTTGGACAAATGAAAAGGTCGGCTATGCAGGCACTGTTTTTACATATGTACATTAATTATAACAGAGTTGCCTTTTGCTATTCATTTCATCTGCTAAATATGTATGAATTTGAATGAGAAGCAAGAGGAACCATACAAAGACAATCACAAATGGGAAGCCAAGTCAAACTATGAATGGGACTGGTCCTCCCTTTCTGGAACACACACTGGAAAGGATTCAAAACTAGCCAATTGCAGGGAGTGCGAGAAGTAAAGAGAAACATATCCCATGTTAGCTACAGCTTTTTCTATAAAGCTTTCAAAGGAGACCAGGTTCTAGAATTGTTTAGGGGTCTCTGCTTGGAGAACCCCTATGCAGAGTTTTTTCACCAAGGAAGTTCTGTGGGTTTAGGCAATCTGCTGTACTAGCTTCTTCTTAACTCTGCAGCCATACCCTTGAGCCAAACTCAAATCTTGATTACACCAACAAATTTTTCATTAAGCACCTTGACTTCCCTCCCGCCAACACTTACTGGGGAACTTGGCCTCAGTTAACAGTGGAAACTGGGAGAAAGAGAATCCTGAACAATGTCATCAGGAAATTCAGAACATGAATTTGGATTCATGTTTGGATTGAACACTTTCAGATACGACCATGTCTGAAAATCAGGCAACATAAAGTAAGTTGTGGTTGAAAGACTGAATACAACTTTGGTTATTTTACAAGAGCCTGTAGTGATAGGACAAGGGGTAATGGGTATAAATTGAAATCAGGGAGGTTTAGATTAGATGTCAGGAAGAAATTCTTCACAGAGAGGGTAGTGAGGCACTGGAACAGGTTGCCCAGAGATGTTGTGGATGCCCCATCCATGGCTGTCTTCAAGGCCAGACTGGATGTGGCTTTGAGCAACCTGGTCTAGTGGAAGGTGTCCCTGCCCATGGCAGGGGGGTTGGAACTAGATGATCTTTAAGGGCCCTTCCAACTCTAACCATTCTATGATTCTATGATTCTATGATTATTATGGCCTGAATACTATTCTTCTCGCAGCTGTATTGTAACTGTGTATTTCTCTGACAAGGTAGTGCCGACATACCGTAGGCAATAGGATTTCCACTGTAAGAGATACATCACAAAACTTGTCAAGACCTGCCCATCCTGTTCCCAGGACAGGAAAGATTCATAGAAAATGACACTACTTCCCCAGTGAACACAAGGTAGTGAGCACGTGCATTGTGACCAGACTCACTGAGACTGGGCTACTGAAGTCTCCCAGCTATGCCAACCTACTTCTTCAGCTTCACGGAGTACCTCATGGTCTTGGGTTGTGGGACTCCTCATTGTATCCATCTGGTTAAACTCTGTTGGTCACAGGAACCTTGTCCAAGTAGGGTGAGCTTTATGATATGCTATGCTATGGCTCCCCAAAACTCCTGAGCCAGGGAGCTCTGAGACTGTAAAACACCCACAATGCTGCTTAAGAAAAAAAGATTGTGATTTATAATTATAACATAAAAACCTACATCCTCAGATGATTAAAGGAAAGATAACTGTCCATGGTTTATACAATATCTTTCATTATATACATATGAAAAATACGTTATAAAGGATAAGCTATGTAGCCAGGAGGGTACCAGAAAGTTTAGTGCAGTTAACTTGACTGCCTTCTCTTAGTTTCTAGTCCAGGTAATGTGTGGAAACAATAATACAGATATTCTCACTTCCTCTGCACTTCCCATTTCTGGTCTTTCAGTGTGGATTACCCAACTACTAACTGCTTAGGTAGTCCTTTCATAGGAGATCTCAATCATTTGTTCTGTGTTGGATACTGGTATTAACTTCCAGGGAATATGGAAGAAAAATGGCTATGAGCTATAAGCTCATTGGCAGGTAGATAGTTCAACAGACTATCTTCCTGAAACTGTTATTGTCTCTTTCAAGCTACAAAAATCTCAAGTAAAGTATCAAGTCTGCAGCAACTAACAAATTGGGCTGTGCATTTGTAGCAGTCTAGTCCAGATCAAACTCGCATGGATTTTCTCTAATACATCCATCTATGCTGCCATGCGCCAAAGTGGGCATTTACCCCAAGAAAGGTGGAGTATCATATTAAGGCTTTCTCCATGCTATTTGGGTGTAGTAGCTTTAATACCTAGCAGAGACCCTGCAAGAGCTGCACTGAGAAGAGACTAAGAGAAAATATTTAGCCAATGAGCTACAATTTAGAGCTTCCTGATGGGATAATTCCTGCATCCCCAAGAATAATACTCACTGTGTGTACGTGAGCATAACAGGATGACTCTACCCTGTTCTCTGTAGGTTGCAATTATCTATATGCTCTACATCTTGCTACTCTTCTTTTAGTGTGTTTAGTACACTTGTAAGGAATGGGCTGAATCCTGATCAGATAGGCCTGTGTTATCACAAGCAGTTGTGGGGGGGCTCGCAGGAGAGGTAGTTAAGAGTTTCTTGGAGTAGCTGATTACTAATCAAATGACTTATTTGTTGCAAAGTTAAGTAACCATTCAGGAAACTACTGACCAGCTGCAAAAGCATGACTTAATAACAAGGAAGGATTTGGACCTTGCCTGCCTCCCTTACCTGCTGCCAACGCACCGATGTGGGTCAGAAGCAGGTAGCGGCTCTGCGACGACAGTGCAACTTTACACGCTGTTGACAATCCATTGCAACGTGTCACATTTGATATGGCATAATGCAATGTGACTAATTTAAACAGATCTGAAGTGCACGACAGCAACGTAGCAAGTCTGAAAAACTGAAAAAAAAAAAAAGAAAGAAGTTTGGGTAAAAATAAAGCTTTTGCCAATCCATGGTTGGATTATTTTTCTCAGCTGGAGGGCTTCAGTTTCTGAGCTTGGTCTTTTCTGTTCTGACCTTCCAGCCAAGGGCATGTGTCAGGAGGCTTGTATTTCCCAAAGGCAGTGACACAGTCTATTAGGTCATATGAGCTGGATCATCAAGCTTTCGCCCACCTCAGCTTCTGGGCCACCATTCCTTGCCCACCCCCGCCTTCCCCAGTGGTAATTCATGATACGTTGCCCTTGCCTTTGACACATCGGGAGGGAAAGAAACATTTTATTGCTGAACACGTACATAGCAGAGCTCAGGAACTAAGCGAGCTTACTGTGGTCTGGTGCTAGTCATTTAGCAAGTCTGCATCTAATTAGCTACTTCTGAAATATGACAAGGAGAAAACACAAGTTTTACCAGTGCAGTTGCATTTTGAATCCAGGGCTCAGCATTGCTTTTTTTTAAGGTGATGATTGCAGTCATAAATATCAAAACAGCTCATGTCTGCAGGAAGCTCATCAAGCTTTCAGTACTTTTAGGAAGTGTACCCACATGCATACACTTCGGACTATCTCTTAGTCTGTGGGTCTGCAGGCAGACAGGCTGCCATTGGCAATTCTGCTCTTTCAAAACACAAAGTGACATTTGTTTAAAGAAATCAGGTGAGTCTTTCTTTGGTTTAGTCCTTTCATTCAGAGCTGCCTTTTCTCTTTGTATAACACCTAGGAGATGGAAGGCAGTGCAAAAAATCATTTGCCTCCTCTTTGCAGTAGTCCTGAGGTTTTTTTGGTTATAGTCCTCAAAGAGTTGTGAAAGACTCTCAGAGGAATTCTCAAAATGCTAGAAGAAGCATAAGACACTTAAGCAGGTGAAAAAACTACAAGCTAGTTGGACCTAAGGGGAACTGTGCAAGGGTCAAATAGTCCAGAAGGAAGAATGTATTTTCACAAGATCTGGGAAATAGTCCTATTAGGAAGAGAGGAAAAGGTACTTATTCAAGTTACTCCAGCAGATACTTGCACAGAGTAACACTAAAAGAAAAACTTAAAAAACTGTATGGTAAAATATGCTTATTTATTATAAAGAAGTAAAAAAGATTCATTCCACCATTCTCTTCTCCCTGTGCTGAGCTTACCTCCACCAAGGGAGAAATTCACCCTTCCTTCTCCTTTGCCTCTTTGACAACCAAAGAAACTTTACCATGCTGTACTCCTTTAAGACCCAAACATCATGCACAGCTTTTGTGGGCTCTCTTCTCATTTCATTAGGCCTGGAAGGGCTTTGCTGATTACAAATGAGAAGATGCTGTGCTAGCTCCTCCTCCAGCGGTTTGTTTACTTCTTATAGACCTAGTCCCCCCTACCTTTTCCTACCAGTGGAGTTACCTTTGTGTTTGTACCTAGGAATAAAGAAAGGTAGCTCTCTCACAAAGACATAGGTCTAAAACATAAGGTAAGTTCTTCTCATGTCTGAAAAGGGTTGTTGGTGTTAACTTACCACTGTGATTTCCCCTTTATTCTGTAAGTTGTGATGTGATCTGGACTTTAATAGTTCTTAAAATCTGTTTTTCATGGTCTTGGGAGACCAGTAACTTCCTGTTTATTATCCTTTACTCTTAGGTTAGGTAGACCCTAATAAAATGATTTACCAGAACAATTTAGAAGCTTCCTATTCTACTGAGGAAGAAGATGTTGTAGCAGGCAGCCGAAACCAGCAGCATGTTAGACCGCAGCCTGCTAGATCTCGGAGAAGAAGGTGTAGAAGGTCAACTTCAGAACAGCAAGAAATGGACCAAGCTAGGACTTCGCAAGGTGATTAGCAAGAAGGGGGTAGTAGTGTTGGGTCATGAGGAGGACTTTAACTTAATTTTGGTTGCAAATGGGTGTTACTGAAACTGAATTCCTTGTGTGTCTTATCTGTCTGCACATATGTTACTCCCTTGAAATAAGGACTTGAAGGTGAAAAATAGTTCCAGGTGACATGCCTATGGCTGTCCTGTTACTTCATTTCAGGGCTGCTATTCTGCACAGAATGCTGCGTTGTGCTCTTATGTTTTTTGCTCTAGTCCTTTCTCCTAAGGTCTAAATCCTACTCCTTACTTATGAAGGAAACAAAAATACAGTCTTAATGTACTTGTTCTAGAATTCCTTCTATTCTGTGACATATGCCTGGCTTTGAAACTTAGGTCAAGGCACTTGTTATAATGTCAGTGCTTGAAGCTAAAGCCGGTTCACTTCGCTTTGAGTGGAGTTACTTCCCAACCTTAGTAATGTTATCCTCCCACTGTGCAGATCAGCTCTGCAGCTCACCAAGAACAAATGGCATGCAGGGTTTGCACCTACCTGGTGTGACTTGGAGTAATAAAAGAAGTAGCGTGGTAGCTTCCTACTAATCTGATGTTTCTTGTCCTGAGGAGCCCAAAGACTTCTCAGTAACAGAACTGAAAGGCACAGATGCTGCAAGATGCTTTTGTAACTGGCAGGCAGCTAGCTTCTAGAGCCTACAGCCAGTTTACATGTGCAGCAAGTCTCCTTCAAAAGTGCAGAGGTATTTCATAAGCATGGAGCTCTTCTCCAAGGGTGGTAATCATCCTAGCTAATTCATGGATGAATCCAACCACCAGGGTGGTGAGAGCTCTCGTAGCCCTGAAGCAGACTTCATTGTGTAACACAAACACCTTTCAAAGGGGCACTGGATAAGGGATATGTAAAGATTGTCTGGGAATTGTTCAAGGTCAGAACTAGGGAAAGGGAGTACTTCTGAGTAGAGAGGAAGACCATAAAGAAATAGAAAACAAGAATTGTTATGTCAGGGGGTGGGGGAGGTGGAAAAGATGAAGAGAGTCAGGAGTAAATCAAATTAATTGAGCTTTTTGAATGTAAGGTGAAATAAAGTATTGAGGCTAAAGAAAGCTTTGTAGTTAGGTTTTTACCTTCCTCCAATACTACTTTTTTTTTTCTTATGGTTTTAATCTTCTGTTTTCATACCCAGTTAGAGTTAGACAGCTAGGAGGATTGACTGCAACAGTCCTGCATTCGGATAAAGCTTTGTAGTTAGGTTTTTACCTTCCTCAAATACTACTTTTTTTTTTTCTTATGGTTTTAATCTTCTGTTTTCTTACCCAGTTAGAGTTAGACAGCTAGGAGGATTGCAGGACTGTTGCAGTCATTCGGATGGAGTCAGGAGAACTTTGAAACTAATGCTAAGAGCATTATGACTGTGGTCCCTGGGTTTAGTTCCATGCCTAGCTTCCCAGAGCATGAGATTTATCTCCACTTCTTAGAAGGACAGAAGGGTTGTTTTCACAACAGTAGAGACTGCTGAAATGGAGTGCAATGGAACATTTAGTTCCTTAAAGATTTGGCTTCCTGACATCAGACATCGGTCTTTTTACAAGGGCCTGTAGTGACAGGACAAGGGGTAATGGGGTTAAATTGAAAGTGAGAAAGTTTAGATTAGATATCAGGAAGCTCTTCCCGGAGAGGGTGGTGAAGCACTGGAACAGGTTGCCCAGAGAAGCTGTGGATGCCCCATCCCTGGAAGTGTGCAAGGCCAGGCTGGATGCGGCTTTGAGCAACCTGGTCTAGTGGAAGGTGTCCCCGCCCATGGCAGGGGGGTTGGCACTGGATGATCTCTGGAGGTCCCTCCCACCCCAAACCATTCTGTGATTTAACCAATTTATATCTTTAAAGGCTTATGGGGGGGCGGGGGGAATGGTATGAGACACCTATAAAGTGATTAGGTGTTATAGAAGACAGTCAGATGTAAGCTTTTTCTTGGCTTCAGTTCTTTAATTGACTTGTTTTGCTAGGTTTATTCTTTTTGCTTTCTCTGCAGTCTACAGATTTAGGAGTCGTGCCCCATCTACCAGTGTGCATGGCAATGGTGAAGGCTCTTTAGGGCCCTCTAGGATTTCTGCACCAACAGAGGATGGAAAGATTACGGAAATGCTGGCTAGGTCTGCTAGCTATTGGGCACAACAAGAACCTGCTCAGTGTTGGATCAGAGACTGTACTGGGTCGGAGTGCTCAGGAGGAGGTCATCCTTCTAGGAGACATCTGTTGCAACACCATCTTCTAGCTGGGGAAGACAGCTTGTCCTCCCTGATAAGTGAGAAGTTATTCTTAATGGATGAAGGCAATGATGGCAGCAGGGGGAACACTGCAACAGACAGGTCCCGGCCAGATGTTCCAAGTGATGGTGCTCCCAGGAGTTTTGCAGAGGAGTATTCATTGGCTCCCTTAAATACAAGAAAGAAATATTCTGCTCAGAATTTCGACAAGCAAGTAGAAGAGTATTTTAAACGGCTCTGAGCTTTAGCACATCTGTATAGAATCTGGGAGTTGGAGATACAAATGCTAGTCCACATATGCACAGTTCGTAACAATATAGGCTGAAGGCTGCAGCAAAGCCATGAGGGTTCAAGTAGGGTAAGGCCCAGTCTATTGCTCTTAGATTTACAGACAGCTAGGAAGACAAACCTGGAATGCAAATACCTCCTTCATATGAGTTGCTGCCTTCTTCTGGAGTTTAAAAACCTGTAATAATCACAAGGCATTAAAAATGGAAAAATGACTTTGAGTTTAAGCTAATGTAACGACTATTTCTTTTGCAATTGTAAGGGATATACTGCAAAATATGGTTGTGTTTTGTCTCTTTCTCAGCAGTACAGTCTTTTTAATAACTTCTTGAAGGATATTTGAAATTCAAAGCCCTCGTATATGCCAGTATTTCCTTTCACTAAGTGCTTTAATTTACTCTATAGAGGCCTAGAGGGTTTAGTATTTTTTTGTGTGTTTTTTTCTTGATCTACATCTAAAAATTCTACTCCACTGCATATTTGATTATTCATATATAAACAGCTATGTATGGTAATGTGAGACAGCTAGAGCACATCCTGCTTAAAAAAAAGGAAACCCACACCCTCTAGCTGTGGTGAATTTGTCATATGGATTAAAAAACAAATAAGCTTAGGGTGTGGGTTTCCTTTTTTTCTAACACCCTTACAGAATTTTTCTTGTAGGAAGCTGTATAAGTGGAAAAATTACAGTCTGGATTTCTCAGCTTAGAAATCGGCTGAAAAATTTCAGCTTAGAAATTTTTCCTTTATTTAGTCAATGGGTAGACTTGAGAAATATAGCTTGGGCTAATAGTAAAACTAACAGAGTGTGGTTACTGTAAAAGAGGTATGCTTTAGAAACCTGATTTTTTATGTTACTTAAATGCCTTCTATTGACAAGGTTTGATTATGTCTCAAAGATGATGCTCTTCACAATGAACAGACCTCAAATATTGGATAGAATTATAAAATAAACTTTTGAAACAACTTCTTGGTGGTAGATTTTCTTTCTGTACCTTGGTAGGTAATCACTCAAGTAATCTCTTTGTTATTGCTCATGTGGTTTATGTAGCTTCTGCTGTAACCTCTTTAATGATATCGCATATTTGCAGTATATTGTTTTTTGCATAGCTAAACTTCTGAAAGCAAGAAGGGAGTCTTCTGTCTTGGACAATAGCAGCAGAAACAAAGGGGTGGTGGCTGTCTCTATTCTATCCATCACACATCGGAGCTGTGCTGTTGCATGAGAAAGACAGTGTCATGAAGACATTGCAAACACTTGCATCGTAACCCAACATACAAATAAATTATATGCTTAACCTCTAAAGAATGCTTATTAACTTCACTTAACCTGCCTATGAGCTTAATATTAATCTTGAGTCAGTCTTCTCCTTGCACAACAGACTCTACATATAAGGTAAACTTTACATGCTGTGTAAAGTTATATTGACAGGGGATCAGGCAATTTCTACTTTCACTTTAAGTGTACAAGTCAGGAATGCACTGCTGCTGTCATCAGATCTTATGGAGTCTGAAAATTTAAGTGTGGGTGGTTTTTTAGTTTTGTTTTTCCTACAGATATCTCTCTCAAAATACTAAAATAAATGTTAATGTTATGTATTTGTTTCTGAGAACAGTGAATGTGAATTTCTTTCTTCCCTGAATCCCCAAATAAGTCTCATTCCTTTGAGTGATAGCTTATCACCTTTCTAGAGCATTCACATAAAATTTTAAGTTGTCTGGTCTCTGTGTGTTGTGTGTGGGGTTTCTTTGTGTGGTTTTTTTTTTGTTTTTCTGTGGGTTTTTTTAATTAAGATTTCCAATTGAACTAGAGTGAGATTTTTGTCTGTACTTCTTGGTAAGACATTTGACAGGTATTTGGGACTACATGACATAGCAGTAGTTGCTTACTCTTTCCTGATATGTGTGTTTGGTAACTAGGGTTTTCAAGCAATGCTCAGTGCTTCTACATTCAAATCTCTTAAGGCCTATGAGTCTAGTCCAAAAAACAAAAGCTTTTTCTCAGCTGAAGCTAATACTGTCTTCTATTTGGTCCGTTACATCAAAACTGTAATGTAAGCATACATAGCTCAGGTCATCTGACAGGCTTGCCCTGTGAACGTACTACAGAGTATATTGCAGAATTAACACTGTCATCTTGTTATAGCTGGAACACTGTAAGGTATCTACAGATACCTCTAATATTATGCCCTTGATTATATACATTTCAGAAAGTGATGTGTTCATGAAAGGTAGCCTGGCAATGCTTCATGTAGTTTTTCAAGACCTTTTGTGTTCAGAGGAAAGCTTTTTAAATAAAACAAAAAACTCCAGAAATGTCACCAGTAGTAGTAAGATACCAAGCATTGTAGAAGTGTCAGCTTTTTGACAGCATGATTCAGTATTGTGCATTTTCAACTTGACAACTCTACAGTTTTTCCTTGTGAATCTGAGATCCTGTAAGCATTTTTGTGCATGCTTTGTCTCTTTTTCCACAAATGATCCTACAACTGGGATTTATATCACATGTTGAGTTACACAGGTATAAAGGTCTGAAAGATCAAGACCTCTGAGGAAATATCCTCTCAGAGTAACTTCCTAGGAAAGAAAAGCCTGCCAGGCATTAACTTGAAATATCTTCTAGAAAAAACAGAATAAGAAAAGCTGAGGAACAACTTGGAAAAAGCACCACATAGCTATCTCCTGAAAAAAGTGGATAAGAGCAGCTAATTTTTTTTTTCTTTGAGAATTTGAATTTCTGTGCTCCTTTCCAGATCAACTCTTAGTTATGTGCCTGTATAAGTGAGCAAAGTCAAAGACTCAGGTCCAACATCCAGTGCTCCAGTAGCTCCCATGAGTCTAGGGTTTCTCATGCTGCTGAGCTTTAAACCACCTGTTTCTTCCTGGTTATGGGTTATAATGTCTCCTGACTTCATTATGTGTGCACAGCAATAAAATGGTATGATTGTTGTATCTATTAATCTAGCTACATTAAATAATGAGAAAAGTCAAAGCAGGTCAGCCCTTGGCGTGCGATGGCACTGGGGTCCTACGTATAGGCTCTGCTATGGGTACACCTTCACATCTCTGTATCTTCACTGCTGCTGGCACCCTTCTTTGGTCCAACCAAGAGGTTTTGAGTCTCTGTATACCAAAGAAGGCTGTTGATTCTCTGCAAGTATTTTATTTTTCTTTCCTCTGTGTAGGTTTACAGGGCTTCCTTTTCTTGGTCTGGCTGAGGGTCTGTGAGAGGAGATGTCCCTGGGGTGCTCTTTTGCTCCTTGCCTACACCTCCAGAGGTAGCCGTGTGTTTGCTTCTGGAATCGGAAGGTTTGAGAGAGGAGAACAAAGTCTGTGAGCTTAGAGACCTCCTGAGTGTGGGAGTTGTCTTTGTTCTGCTATACCACCATAATTAATGCAGTAGGGCCCTGATCCATGACTAGGGCCCTAATATAATATACGTGATCATTAATTATTTCATTACAGTAGCCTCCTTCCTCTTCCCCACGCCCAGCTTCCATGCAGGAGGACACCTCACGATATCCAAAACCAGTGCTGTTTTTCTGGGCCCAGCTCTAAAGTCAATAGACTATTTTCGCTGCTCTGAGAAAAGATTCAGTGCAAACTTGGGTAAAGGAGCAGGAGTTGTGGGGGTTGTTTTATTATTTAAACCAGTCTGGCTGTGCCTACTTAGAAAGATCCAAAGAACCTGTGTCAAAGTGTTAGCTGAAGTGCTACAAATAGCATTTTATTCCTTTCTCCCCACCTCCTCCCCCAAATAACTCTATTGTTCTTATAAATCCACAGCATTCCAGCTGTGACTTGACAAGAGCCCTGACAGTTGCAAAAGCTGAATCGCACGAGTAGTGCTCTTGTTCCCTGAATTTATTTTACACAGCTAAATTTAATACTTTCCCCACCTTTCACTCTGGCAGATATTTAAGCTGCAAATTAGAGATGTACTGAATTAGCCTTCAAACCTCGCAAATGCTGTCAGAAGACTGACTCTGTAATGATGTGACTTTGATATCAAACAGATTATTGCCTATGTATAGCGGCACTTACAAACATGTGCACGGTTGTAACTGCTGGCCTCTGTGCCGCTAGGCAGCCAGCAGGTCATTAATGTACAGCACCAACAGGACAGAGCCCCGCGGACCTTGCAGTCGGCATGCTGGAGAGGAAGAGTCAGAGTTTCCAACAACCACTTTCAGTTGGCAGAATTGTGATTAGAACCATGTGACAGTTTGAGGCAATGTACCACAGGCAGCCAATTTATTACATATGGCAATATGATTAATGGTATCGAATGTTTGTGCAAAAATAAAAAAGGTCCAAGAATATTACAGCAGCCAGTTGCACGGAGTCCAAGGCAGTACGAATCTGTTCCATGAATTTAGAGTCAGGAAGATGAGGTTAAACGAGAGGACCGGAGCCAAGATAATGATTACCAAGTAAGTTGTTTCAAAAAAACAAAGTGTTTAGAATGTGTTCATGAGCAACAGCCCCTTTTCTCTCCTGTCTTATGGCCTTAATGGATACAGTCTGGAGCAGGTATCTGAAACTAAACTGCCTTCTGCTCTTGGCCTCTCTTCCCGTAATCCAAAGACACATTAATGGTATCCAGTGAAATGTACGGTCCCAAGGCAAACAGCAGCAGGTTAAGAGGCAGAAAGGACTGCCATTTTGCTGAAGACTGTTTGCTTATGAGGGTGATTTATTGGACTTCTTTTTTTTTCCTCAAACATTATGGTTTAACAAACTTGTGGTTGGTTGTAGTGTCTGCCAAAACAAAAAAGAAATTTAGAAATTTCAGGAAATGCAAGCATCGTGGGAAGGTCTACACACCACAGGGTTTTCCCAGGTCTCTTATTGTCCGTCCTGCTGAGTCAGGAAGCTCTGTCACAGTTTCAGTCTGTGTCAGGTTCCCAAACAGTAGCTGGGCACAGTTTAGGAGTCAGCACAGTGTAGAGGCAGCTCCTCAGAGTCAGTTTGCAGAAGGCCGTGTTGCTCTGGAGGGTGAGAGTAGATGCTGGAGGGCTTGTGCTGATATGCCTCCATGCCACGGAGCATTCCTAAGCACGTTTCAGTTAGTACTGGTGACACAGCTGAAAATGACAAGAGTAACAGTGAATTATTCTATTTGTCTTGTGGTTTGTTTGTGCAAAGCACAAATAGAGACAACACAGTTAAGAAAACCCAGAAGCTTGAGTTATGCCCATCTAAGAAGTCTCATGCATGCCACCTTGCATATGGCCAGCTTCTTACACACCTAGGGCTTCATGTTTGAGGAGCTGTGTGCCCACCCCATCTTCTTTATGTGCTGAATGTGGCCGGGCATCCTATGTGTGGTTGGTACCTTGCCTGGGTTGTGGAGCGAGTGAGATAGAGGGGAGCTCAACGGTAGCTAGAGCCATAAGGTGGGAGCTTCTGCCCTCCCCCTCCTGGCAGCTCATATCCAATAGAGCTCTGTTGGAAGACACTGTCCCACCTACAGATGCATCTCTTGTGATCTTGTGTAACTGGGGCTGTGCTGGTCCCATATGGGGCTGTCTGCATGTAGATTGCCTGACCACTCCTTGCAGTGCATAGCCAGTGCCCCCCTTCACTTCCACATGACTGCACAATGACTATGTGTGTTACGACTTGTGTTTTGGGATGTTGTGTGGTTAATGGGATTGCTGTTAAGACACCACGTTTGTTCAGACTTAAATCTGTCCCCCACAGAACAGAAACCCTATTCCTCAGGACCTTTTTGCCTAATAAATGCAGCAATTGCAAACTGCTGCCTTCCCCAGTGTAGCTTTGAAGGTACAGAAGTGCTAGTCCTGAGTGAGCACAGCTACAAATATTTGGCATCCAAGTATGATTCCTTTTGTCTACTACTTTTCCTCTTTTCTCACTCTGCTGCGATTATCAATGGTAGCACAGCCATACCCAAGACTCCTTTGCTAGATCGCTGTAATACACTGCATGAAGAGTCAGGCATTTATCCTCTCTTGCCTCAAAACAGAGCATACATCAGGAGGTCCGTTATGGCCTACTGCTTCATTTCACAGGGCTTGTGGCCACATGGTCTCTCTCTTACCTCTGTGTGTTTATTATTGTTGGACAATACTAAACCTCGTAGTAATGTGGCCTGCCAAGGGGATTTTTGAAAGGCTTATTTGGTCTTCAGTCAAGGAAAGATTTCCTATATATTTTGCACTAAAGGAATAGTTGCCTTGCCTAACTTTAGGCATCTGATGTAGATACCATGCTTTCCCCTTCAGAGATGCCCTTCTTTGCCTGCTGACTGCGGCAGAAGCTGACAGCCCTGACCGCAGGAGCTCAGAGCTCCACCCACCTTAAATTCCCAGAGGTGGGGATGAGAATTCCCCCCTTCCCACAGGTGCTCCTGGCTGCACCTCCTGGCCCTCCAAGATCCTGCTCACAGACCACAGCCTGGCTGTACGTGCGTTAACGTTTTAACAAGACACACAAACCTTTGAACAGAGCCAGAAAACTTTCCGCAGGGCGAGGGAGCGCTGCCTGCACCGAGTGACCCTCTTCGCGCCAGAGAGGGAGAGACAAAGTGTGGCACAAAGAACGAGGAAATGAAAGAGCTGGCTCGCAACTCTGATCCTTATGGACTTTTCTTGAGCGCTAGCAACAAAAAGTGTAACTCTTGTGATGAATACAGTCCTACTGTTGTATTCCTACCTTCCAACAATAATTTCAATTGAACCCTACAGCATGCGGAGTCCCTTTGCTTTTTAGGTCATAAAAGCAATATGTGGAGTAGAGACTTAAAAAATGGACTTTTAAAAGACTCCAATGCCTCAATCTCTCCAAGAACTCGACTGATAAATCTCCTGTGTAAAATGATCACATTTTATAGAGAAGAATCTTTGTCAGACATTCATTAGCAATAACATGTGAGCCAATTTTGGGAATGAAACCTTTCTTCTATATAAAACCCACTGTGGTCACTAAAACTAATGACTTTTTCGGCCCACCACCCTTTAATTCAGTAGCAAAGCACGTGAATTTCCTGCATTGCTTAGTTCTCCAACAATTTGTTTATCTTTGAAGAGCAGGTCCCTGACTGTGTGAACTCAGGCACATCCAAAAGGTTAAGTAATAATAAAAAAGTAGATCAGGGCCACAAATGTGGTATTTAAAATCATGACAAAGTTCTGACTGTATTGAGGAGGTCTGGAAGAAGAACAGTTAATGGGCTTACTTCTATTTTAGCTCATCTCCACATGAGAAGCAGCCTGGGCAGGAGAGAATTGAAAATACAATATGAATTTAAGTGATCCGAGGCTGATTTAAACCCATCAAAATTGTGAAAAAAAAAAAAAAAAAAATCCACTGACTTCAGTAATCTTTGGAGCAGTTGATACATGTTCTGTTAATTGCCAAAAAAAGAAAAAACAAAATTTTTTTGTTAGCTGCCATGCATTAAATGGAGATAGGAAGAAGGAATACTTCAGGTTCAGATTTTTTGTGTGTGTTTTCCTTTACATCTGAATTTTTTAATAATGAGATACACAGATGGCAAATTAATAACAAGCTGTATAGGCTGAAAAACATGGAAAGGTATTTTTCCTATTTTTAAAACAGCTGACAATAGGAAGACTTACTCTTAGGTTCAAATAAGATAAATTGTGAAGTTGAGAAACATGTAATTTGCCTCATAATTTTAAAACAAATTCTGTCCTGCATTTGCCAAAGCTGTATCTGTGCTTCTGAGGGGATGTTAGCTGCAATGTGCCTTGCCTGGCGGCCTGACCAGAGTGTTTTGGGGCTCCCTTCAGGCCTGAATGCCAGGCTTTCCCGACCATTGAAAGGGAGAGAGGGAAACTGCCTGTGTGTGTCTTGTCCAGATATGGAGCCAAGGCTCTGGTGTGCACCGGTCCAGTCTTGGAAAAAGACACTGGACTGCTTAGGTCAAGTCTAAAAAGACTCCTGGATTTATTTTTCCAAGAGGAATACAAAATTTGAAGCCTGTTTTGTTTTTACATAGCCTCCATAAGAAAGTAAGTGTCTCTATAAGACACAATTCCTTAGTGCCTAATTTGCTTCTATTATATTCCAGGCAAATTAAGAACAAAACCATGGGGGAATGCATTGAAAAGTCTCAAAGGGAATGAGAGTAAATTTCCTGAGACTTTAGCTAAAATTTTAATTCCCAAGTTGCTTTTGAAACATGAATTATGTTCCTGAGTCACCCAGGAACTAATGAAAATGTTCCTTTGAAATGTGACGAGGAGCTCAGACAGGCCAGAGTGACACACAGTCCTTGGGGCAGGATTGCCTGGAGAGAGTGGTGGTAAAGCACATTTCATGTTAGTGTAACATTTTTAATGTAACTTATTAAAAATAAAATTAACAGCATTATGCAAGGAAGTGATAGTCGTGGCTGGATGAAGAGGTTTTAAGGGTGCTAAAGAGGGCACACAGAGCACGAAGTGCTTGGAAGCGGAAGTGCTGGGGTGCACTTTGGCCCCTTAGAAAGGTCTGGTCCAGGCTCTTCAGAGTGCTGGCAGATTGTGAGGAATGCAGTGGATGTGCACACTGACACTTGCAGGACGCTCTCCAAATTGTCCTGGTATGAGCAGCCTCTTCTGTTGACTTCCCCATGCTTGGAAAGCTTGTGTTGAGTTTCATGATCCCTTGATACCGACATGATTACCTGCGGGCTCCCAGGAAAAGTTGTCTTCCTGGCTGCACGTTCCTGTGGCCTCCCTTTGTGCTGACAGGAGATGGGTGAAGGAACCGGCTGCCTCCAATCTAATCTAGCGAAAGGACCCGAGCGGTGCAAACTGGTTTTCAACCACATCAGTTTTTCCATCTTGCTCATGCCTTGGCTGAAGGGGCAACATTTTCAGGGGGAACCTGCCCCCCGCCCTGCTCCCAGCTTAAATCTGTTGCGAAACTGTGGTGTAACTAAAACCCAACAGATGATTTTTGGGATTCTTTTTCTCTGTTACAGCAGAAAGACTTTTAATTTACCCACATATTATGACTTCATCATTAATAAGGAGGAAAGTAAGTAATGAGACAATGTGTACAAATTGAACAATTTCCTACCATAGCAAGTTGTCTGGTGAATTCTTTCATGAATGCTCTCTGTGTGATATTTCTATAGTATAATAGATTCTGGCTGTTCACTCTAATAATTCTGAGCTTCAGGGTAAGATTTTATTTCTCTTTTGAAAGTAATATAATCAGTGGTGCTAGCACAAAATTCCCTGTGTGTTTTTGTGCATCCTTAACACTTCTTGGGATGAAAGTGAAACTTATATTATTTAGAGCAGTTCAAAGAACTACGTTCCTTCTGTAATGGTGGTTCCTGCTAGAATTCCTTATGAAAAAACATTAACCAAGCTAACTGTACTACAAAGCATAGTAGGTATTCTGTGTTTGCAGAAGGAATGGGTCCAAAAAGCTTTAGAAAATAGTTTCTTTGCACAAAAGGCGTATTTTAAAAGTCACCCGAGGACAATGTGGATAGTTGTCTATCCAGGAATTTTATTTATACGCTATCTGTGTGAACAAAGCTCCTGGAGATATGAGGGTAAAGGGGTTTTGGCAAAGCATGAGGTAGCTTAGGACAGTAACGATGCAGGCACCAGCACGTGTTTTGAATGAATTTTGCCTTTGCTTGTTAGGTTAGATTCACTGCTCTGTCAGGGGGATCACAGAGCTTTCCTGCCCTCCCCCAGTTTCCTCCGCTTGCCAGGGGGAGAGGACCACTCCTGCTGCATTCATTCAACTCCCAAGATCTTGGCCCTTTCCTTGGTTTCCTGTGACGCTCCCCAATTTTTTCACAGGAAAGTTTATCATGTCCTCTTCCTGCAGAGCTAGAGCTGTGTCTGTGGTAAGTCAGACTGCGCAGTTGGAGAACTTGCTAAGGCAGTTCCTCTTCCCAAAGCACAGGGAGGAACGAGTTTCTCATCTGCTGGCATAAGTGCGCAGCTACTAAGTGGTTCTCAATATTATAGGGTCTGAGTTTTCCCCTCAAATTGCACAAAGTTTCTCATGCAAGAAGAATAACTTCAAAACCAGAATGTGGTCATCTGTGCCAGACACATCCTTCCACTGTCTTCCCACAGTTGTTTCCATCTCTCTGGTGGCAGCTATCCTATTTGCTTCAAGACTGAGAACAGCTTTCCTGCTGCCTCCTGGGCAGCAAGGACCTTTCCTTATGCTTGAACAGTCAGATCTCCTTCCCCTCCTCTCCTTGCTGCTGTGCTAGGCTATTCGTGCATGTGTCCCCAAGGCCTTCATGGGATTTTGTTGGGGAAAACTAAGGTCAGCCTGGAATCATTGTTGTGTTTTTTAGTGTGTGGCAGCTGTCCTATGAACTGGATTTCTTTGTTAGAATATTCACAAACCAAAGTAACTTTGTGTGCTTAATTTATTTTGTTCTAACCAACTTTATCAAGGTCCTAAGTAATTATTAGCTGGTTCACAGGACTGTGAGTTCATTAAAATGTAATAACTCATCACCTTATGATTTTTATCCATTAATACAAACTGAGTTTCAACTGTTTGCAGCAATTAAACTAGACCTTAGTATATCTGAAAAAAACCTGAGCATCAAGTTATTGCGAGGACTCATTAATAAAGCGATCTTTGTGATAAATGATGCTAGAGTTTTTAAGAAAAATATGATTACCTGCTTCAACAGCAATAAAACTACCAGTAGAAATTCTCCCATCACCTACACAGATCCCCTAAAAGAAACATACGTAAATACCTAACAGATGGACAAGTGAACCTATGGATGCATGTATTAGAAAAACAGAGCAATCGGTGTGTTTTTCAGCAGAAATGATACTAACATCTAAGGACTAGGTTAGAAATATTTTGATTAGCTGGAAGCATAAGCTCAGTTCACAGCAAAATCAGGTCTCCATCCTTGTTACACAGATAATATACAATTTGTGTTACCTGCTGTGAGATTTTTAGGTAGCATGGATCTGTTGTTGGATGAAATTTTTGCTTTCTCTTGAACCAGTAGCAGCCTTGCTATCGTTTTTTCACCCTCTGTGCACACTGAGGTCCTACAGTAGTTTGAGAGCTGAGGTTGCCCTGATGCCCTTGAGGAGTACTTTTTGCTGCTCAGCTGTGCAAAATGCCATGTGTTGCTTCTCGTCGCTGCTCTGCAGAGATGACTGCATTGCAGTGGGCTCCTACCAGTTCACTGTGAAGCCTGTTGTAAGCCTGTTTTTGATGGTCTAAAAGAGTCCAGAGAACATTGTTAAAAGCTGAAGAGGTCTACAATGAAAGCTAAATTAATGGCCAAAACAGACCTCTAATGTAAGTATTTCAGATGAGGGACTTTGTTTTTGGAGGCTGCCTTGGCAAATTTTTTATCGTATTCTAGGATGAATTGCATGACAGAAAAACAAGATATGACTGATAGCCACTATTTCACCTCTCCAGTTTAGCTTGTCTTTGCATCTCTGCCTTTGAGTCCTTCTTGTGTGAAGAAATGCACTGAAATGCTCTTCATCAGTGTATTGTGCAGCACTATCAATTATATAAAGGAACAGCAATTGAGAGATGAAGCCTTCACTGGATGACCAAGTTGTGAGTCGGGGTCTTTGCATTACCAAGACTTTGTTGAACTTCCATCAGGATAAAAACTATCCTGCTTGTCCTGCCCCCACCCTCTCATTGGGTTGTGGTATCTTTCAGTTTGGTGTTTTTACCGTTGCAGTCAAGGGGTAACAGCAAGCACCATGGTTTGTGAGGGGTTTCAGTGGTGGGGTTTTTCCATCTCAGTGTATTTCATCTCATTTGGTTGGACTAAGAAACTTCTGAAGCTGGTAACTTTTAATTTTACCCATCAGAGCAAGCAGATTCAGATTCCCAAAAGTCAGCTTGTGACACTAAGGTTTCCTGCCTAATTCTTAAGGGACGAGATGGTTAGATAAGGTTTATCTTCTCTACATTTCAGGTTTTTCCCTTCAAATAACTAAGGCAAACACATTTTGAGGTTTGAAAAGTTTCTATGCCAAATCCACCCATAAGTTAGGCAGTTATTTGGGATTTGTTTGGCAGTGTAGTCCTCTCTAACTAACTGATAAGTAACCTGAACTGGATATCAGTTACTATCTGAAAACTGGTTTTATGTTTATGGAAGCCTTTTCATTTTCTGTGACTTAGATTTTACTTTGTGAGGTAAGTTTATGATATTGAAATACAGATTATTATTATAATGAGTAACCTTTAGCCTAGATAGGAATGGATGGTGTTTGGATAAGATCCCCAGTTTTACATCAGTTTACAATTCTGTGACTGAAATAATTTTCTAACATTAATAAAGTTCTGTAAATTGGATTCAGAGGCCATTAAGGTCAAGGGTAAGACCACTTGTGCCAACTTCCAAACCCTCTGAGAAGTCTCCTGTGCCATGATTGACTGCAGCAATATCAGAGTCACAAGGTGAGGCTATGAATGGTGCTCTACAGTGCTGGGAAGCTCTTTGCTGCTTTTCCAGAAGATCAGGTTTCCTCACATTGATGCTCTGGCATGGACCTTTGGAGGTCACCTTGCTATAATATTATGATTACATTTCCAGATCACTCCCTTTCCAAAAGGCTTTTGTTCCCTGGAAGGTGCCACCTGAATAAAATAATATTAAAAGACAAGAAAAGCCACCAGCAATGAAAATTATTCTCTGCAGATTTAGTAACTGCTACAGCATCTTCTTTCCTCTCTATTCTATTTCATTGACATTGGCAATAAAAAATAATCACTTAGAGGCAATATCCTTGCAGGCTGGCAGTAAGTCTAAATGGCAACAGCTAAAAAGGCTCAGAGAAGAACATTTAAGGTACATCTATTATGGCTTTGGCTATTCAAAAAAATGTCCAAAAGGAAAGTCTCTTTTGCTCAGCATTTGTATTTGCTTGGTGGGGATGGGAGGAGACAAGATACTAGGATAACCTTCCTCTCATTTTCGTTAGCTGTTAGATGGGGTGACGACTGTATATAGAAGGCAACAGATACCGAGTTTGAGCTTAGAACAAAAGACAGACCTAAAACCAGACAAAGCTTTATTTTGGCACAACCACAGAACTTTTGGTAAAGACCTTACTATGCCCTTCCCAAAGATAATGCTGTATCTCCATCCCAAAAGCTGAAGAGGGGTACTGAGGGGTCAGAGAATCAACTCCCACCACATTTTCTCCCCTCTGTCCACAAATTGGTTTCTCTTTTTTTTTTTCTTCATGTTTGCTAGCACTTTTCTTTATGAACAGAAACATTGCACAATAAATAGCCTTATCTGTTGAGATGACACAGTGTGGCAGGTCCCTTAGGAAAGCTGCAGCTGGGTTGATATTTTTGTCTCACCACCACTCTGAAGAATGGTTTTGCTTGTGGATTCTGAGAATGACCCACATAATGACCAGATATAAGTGCATTTCATAAGCATAATAGGTTAACAGTAACTGCATGGTTGGTCCATGTTCCTCTGCCTGCCCATGTTTATGTAGATTTAATGGTAGTTGTTCTTCTGTATGGAAGGATAAAAGAACTCCAGCAAAATCTGGGCATTAGGATGGTTCAGCCAGTCAGACGTAGCAGCTGAGTGTCTTTTTGTTTATGGTGACAACATGTGTACCACGGATTCCAATTCTGGCATCTGTGGTGTGACACTAGCTGGAACATGAGAGGACCACAGGTTTCTAGGACAGTTGGAGATGCTGTAGGGTGGAAAGGGGTGACAAGGTCCTCCCTGGACTCCTGCTCTCCCCTGCCTGACTCTGTGGGCGCAGAGGTTTCCCTGAGCAGCTCTGTCTGCAGGGCTGGAGCTGAGACAGCAGAGAGGAGAGTCAGCCTGCTGAAAGCCAGACATATTTCCTCCCACACACATAAGTGTGGGTATTTTATATAGATACAATGCCTTTTCTGATTACCTATCTGTAAATAATGAGGGATGAGCTTGTCCTGTATCCCTCCCTCCATCTACAATACCCTATTCTTCCACCTTCTGTGTTAGAAATACAGAATACCGAATTCAGTGTAGGTCTCTGCGTATCTGACTTTCAACGCTGCTCAGAAAACCCTAAGGCCAGGACTGAAATAAGAGCTGAAATCCAAACAATGTGTGACTGAACACAAAACAAATCATGGCTTTGCAGGAATATGTTGTGACAGCTCTGCCTTCTCCCATAACTGCCAGTCGATTTTCCCTCTTACATTTAAATAACATAGTATACATATTGAACCAATAATCGGGGAAAATGGAAAATGCATAGTGAAGCTAAAAAATGCTGAGATGTAAAATCGCTGAAATCCAAACAATGTGTGACTGAACACAAAACAAATCATGGCTTTGCAGGAATATGTTGTGACAGCTCTGCCTTCTCCCATAACTGCCAGTCGATTTTCCCTCTTACATTTAAATAACATAGTATACATATTGAACCAATAATCGGGGAAAATGGAAAATGCATAGTGAAGCTAAAAAATGCTGAGATGTAACATCTTCTGAAACCCTTCTGCAGGGGCTGGGTGATCTCTCCTTCTCTCTCTTCCCTTCCCTCCGCTTTCTTTTTTTCTCTTTAAAAGCAAAGGTGGGATGGGGTTTGCTTGCTTGTCCTGTATCCCTCCCTCCATCTACAATACCCTATTCTTCCACCTTCTGTGTTAGAAATACAGAATACCGAATTCAGTGTAGGTCTCTGCGTATCTGACTTTCAACGCTGCTCAGAAAACCCTAAGGCCAGGACTGAAATAAGAGCTGAAATCCAAACAATGTGTGACTGAACACAAAACAAATCATGGCTTTGCAGGAATATGTTGTGACAGCTCTGCCTTCTCCCATAACTGCCAGTCGATTTTCCCTCTTACATTTAAATAACATAGTATACATATTGAACCAATAATCGGGGAAAATGGAAAATGCATAGTGAAGCTAAAAAATGCTGAGATGTAAAATCTTAAAACAGATAACAAGTAACACAAAGCCAATTTGAATCATATAAAGCCCATCGCACACGAAGAAGAAAAAAAAGGTGAAATTAGCCGTAAACCGAGGAATGCCCATCGTAACTGGGCAGTGTCTGCATGTATGCAAGGTGAGAACTCTGAGCTGCCCTGGAGCTTTGGCAATAACATTAAAATTCATGCCTCCTCACGCACTGAAAATGTCTAATAAAATGGCATGCTCCTGCAACATCCTCCTCTTCTCTGCTGCACTCCCCTAGCCCTGCTTGTGGGGACCAGCCTGGGGTGATGGAAACCAGAGTCCAGCGAGGTTGCTCACCCCTTCCTCAAGGAGATGGTGCTCCAAGGACTGAGCTGCGTTAGCTGCAGGTTGGTGAGAAACTCCCTGGGTGCCTCTCTGCTAAACCAGCGTCCTCAGGGAGCAGCGGCTGCTGTTAGGGGAGTGGGTTGAGCCTTTGCTCTTGCCCATGCTGGTGCTTCTGTGTCCTGACAGGGAACAGGGAGGCTTGGCTGGAGGTGGCCCATGAGCATGTGGGTGCAGCTCAGCTCCTGAGGAGGGCAATGTTGGTCAAGCACCTCCTGTCTTCATCTGGATTTTGAAGGATAGGTTTCAACTCTCTCACAAAATGGAAGTGCAAATGAGGCCTTTTCCATTCCAATCATTCCTCCTTGGTCAAGTGATCTGCTGGCAGAGATCCTTCCCTCTTGGGGGTCCCCAGGAGGGTTTTATTTAGGCAGAGGTACCCGTGGTGGGCACCCTGAGCTGCTGGACATACGGTGGCCCATGGGAGCAACGGAGTTACTGGATTCCTGTATAGGCAGCTGCAGGAGAGGCAGATGAGGAAAGAGCACAATGAAGAGGTAGCGGGCAGCTCCAACTTGCCTTATTTTTCCCCTTTGAAAACATTCTTTCTTTTCCAATTTTGAGTGGGTTTTAGGGTACTCATTAATCTGGAAAACAAGAACAACTTCCAGACCATTAGTGCCACGGTGAATTGAAGCTCTAGCCAGGCTAGGCTAATAGTGCCAGGGTCATACAAAATACCAGTCGGCACAGGCTATTAAGTGCCAGGGTGATTTGAGAGAACAGCTTGTCCAAGGTACGAACGCCAAAGTAATTGGAAATACCTCCTCACAAGTCGATATATAAATCAGCAAACTGTTTTAATTTAACAAAGTATGTGTGATTATCTTTGGCCAGGGGAAGGAGCAGTGCAGGCACTGAGCAGGGAACTGCTGATAGTTTTAGTGTCTCTGAGTGCTGTATTTCCTTATTCTTATGGCATTATGGGTAAAATTTCATTACAAGAGATCACAAAAGTGAGGTTGCCAACCCCTGAAAGCTGCATACTGTGCACTCTGATATCCTTTGAAGAGTGGGGAATTCCTGCGGATTCCAGAGACCTGTCAGTATGGGAAGTGGAAACATAATTTAACGCTTATATCCTACAGATGATTTTGGCTTGAAGAATATTATTCAGCACTCTCCCCTGGAGCTCTATAAAGCCAGTGCTACCTTCCCTAAGTATCTTACTGTCCAGCCACTGTTCTGGCCTATCACCTGGCCCTGGAGTGTCACCCTGTCTGAAAAATCAATTTATGTATCTCTAATGGCAGATGGGAATCAGGGTAGACTTCCAGCTCAGAAAACATGACATCTCCACCCCCGCACACTCAGAAAATTTCTGCTTTGCTAAGGGAAGCTATGTTAGGCTCCACGGCTTCTGGGATACATAGTCTGGACACCCCACCTGGACCAAGAGTCGTGAGCGGACAGAGTATTGGTAGTAAAGTGGTGGGAAAGGTGACTGGATATGGAAAAACAGAGTTACTGGGTAGGCCTGTGTTTGCTAGGTAATGTAAGAATGAATCTGAACCATTCTATGAAATGTCACTCACACATTACTTTTGTTATATTTGAGACTAAAAGGTTAATTTTCTTAAGAGTTCTAAAACTCCTGTGAGCTCTCTAGTTCTACCACAAATAGCCATGAGAATTACAGAACTCAGAAAGGGTTATTGTTGTTTTTTTTCTTTTTTCTATGAAACTTGCCCAAAGAAAGCAACACAACTGCCCTAAGATTTGTCTTCATTAGATTGCAGGCTTGATTTCTGCAAGTTGAAAGAAAATAGGGAAGGTTTGGCCACAAGTAATCTAAACTTCTCACACACCTGAGGTTAGGTCATCATGATCTTCGAAAAGCCTTGCAAAAGAGAGCCTGAATTCATCCCAGAGGATTGGAAGAGGCCTTGATGCTGCATGAAAGAATGCAGAATGCTTGAAAGAGGAAATATGGAAACACAGACACACCACAAACATGATAGAAATGGGATGGGGCTGTGACTAGGAGGGATGTATTATGACGTACCCTTTCAGCAGTAGCAATGATGATAACTTCTGTCTTGCACAGCAGGTTAAAATCTGTTAGAAGAAGTGTTCCTAACATGGTCATGGACTCTGATACTTAAAACTGTATAAACCCCATCACACAGACCTAACAGGCAGCTCCCTCACATTAAAGAAAGCTGCACCAATGAACAGCTGGGTAACCTATGTGTCCTGTGCAACAGACACTTAACCTCTCCTCTGTTATCATCAGTGGTACAGTGCTAGACAGAGTTGCTGGGCAGCTTGGGGTGACTATGGATCCACTGTTTGCAGAAGAAATCCCACAGTATTTCAGGAAGTATTATCAAGTGATTTATATTGAATGACAATTACCTTACTGAAACATGTATGCTATATTTTGCAGGACGTTATTCTTGGTAGTGTGTTGGAGCCTCAATTTGCCAAGGTTATTTATGTTTGATGGTCCTTCCATTTATTACCATGGGGCTCTGCATGCCAAAACCTTCTTAGTACAACCTCAATATAATAAACAGAGATTCCCTGAAATCTGAACTCCCCACTGCAAAAGTAACAGAGGAGGAGAATGTCTCCAGCAGCATCTTTCAGGAAAAAATAAGCCCTGAATCCCACCTGTCTGTTCAAACACACAAAACGTGCACCCTAAAGAAGAATGACATCCCCACGCTAGCACAAATATCCACACATGATCATGTGTGTGCAAATCCAATGTCTACTTCCTTGCAGAAATGCACCCGAAAAGCTCAGCATTTTGGGGTTCTTTCGCGGTTGCAAACTATCCTGACAGGCTGGACATGCACAGTCCAGAACCACAGGGCTGAGAATTCAAGGTGAGGTGGAGGTAAGTACAATACTCAAAGCCAGCAAATCATGATCAAATTAAAATCCTCTTCTAGTACCTTTTGCAGTACACAAACCAGGAGTTTTCCAAGTATTGTCTTGCATGAAGCTCAGAGAACCCTGTACATTTCCTTTAGGATTTATAGGAATTTTCTAGGGCTACAGGGTCAGTTACTAGCAGGTGATCAAATGAAGATGGAAGAAAGAAATCATTAGAAAACAAGACTGTCAGTGTTTCTGTTTTCTGTTTCATGCAGCTAATTTTCCTGAGGCTTTTTGGGGAAATAAAATTAGTTGCATTTAGCATGATTTAGGATAAAGCAGAGAGATCTTGCCCAGGCTGAAGCTTTATGCAGGCTTACAAATGTTAACAAACCTGGATTGTATTTTTACATCTCCTGAGACACTTTTCATCCTATAGTTAGATACCTACCAATTGTTGACACAAGTGAAAACAGCACAAAGTATTCTGTCTGCTGCAAAAAAAAAATCAATAGACAGTATTTTAGCGTACAGTACTGAAAATAAAATATATATATTTCAAGGAATAAATTCCACACATGTATTGAAGGGCAGAATCTGGCTCTTAGATTGAAGAGAATTTCAGACCTAACTAAGACAAATCCCAGCAGCAAAGAACAGAATAGCAAGCAGGGTCTGTGGAAAAAGGGTGGAGACACTTTTCCTTACCTTTCTATGCATAGAATAGGCTTCTTACAACTTCTTTGGAATTATAACTCCTACCCACAAAGGACCAAAATTTCTGCAGCCCTCAGCTGTGTCTTTATTCAGGACTCATTACACAACACTTACCAAAGCCTCCTGAAAGTGCAGGCTAAATCATGTCGAAGGATTTGGCTCTCTGTAAGTCAGCTCGTCTTGTTAAGAACATAACAAAGTCGAGGAGAACATTCATTTCACAAGTGAATGTGTCCTATTGTCTGATTTCTTTTTTGAGTGAGAAAAACAGATCCTGCTTTTGCAAAAACCTTTAATTTCATATGGGAAGCCACCTTTAAGACTCATCATTTGGCAACATGCTCCACCATTCCCCTGGCTCTTTTTCCACATCCATTGCTAGTGGCTTGGTGTGTTCTTTATCCCTTGGGCCAGCTCATTAGCTGGATGCATGGCTGCTCACGTCTATCATCAGAGCCTGCTAACAAATCCCGTAGGACTACTCCAGGCCCAATAAGAGATATATTTGTTTTGTGGTTTGCGTTTTGCAGAAAACACTATGTACTTCTCAAAGCCTAAAGTACAGTTTTTTGTTTTTTTCTTAAAAAGAAGCTGCAATTTTCATACAGTGCTAAATAAAATAAATTACAGGCCCCAAATGATCTAATAATTCCTAAGGCAGAGTTCAGATGCGGTAATTAATTATCCCAACATGGAATTCATAATGATCAACTATTAATATGTGCATGGGGGACTAGATGTCTCAGGATTTGGTAATGGGATATGGAGACTTTCACCTCTAGGTTGCTGATTTGAATCTGACCCAGATCTCTAGTGACTTCTGAAAGCTGCAAGCATGTGCTGTTTGTTCTGTAGTGTATATAAAATGAAATGATCTAAGCTGCTTTCTAGCAGTCCCGTGTCCATACCAGCAGTGTCGGAGTACAAATAACCTTCCATCTTATTACTTTAGCTGGGAGGTCAGGGGTTCCGCGGGTAACAAGAACACCACAGTCTGTCCTGAGGGGTGGCTTCCAGAAAATATTCTGTTGGGCTATGCCTCTGTGGGAAGCATCCTTCACGTACACTGTGGAGAAGATAAAGTGTGGAAGCTGGTACCACAACTGCTTTCAGCTACACGTGTCCTTAGCTGCAGCGGGTGCTGTGGAGATCATGGCAAAGCCCCACCTGCTCCCCAGCTGCAAGGGGTAGCTTCCCTCCCTGCCTTCGTGCCTCAGACAGGACAGAGCATCACTCTCTGGGGCTGCCAGTCCAGGGCTTACCTCAAGTCCTACATCCAAAGAGGAACAGAATAAGTATGTTGCCCAGAAAAAGGGAAACAGAAGAGGAACTGAGATTTGGGGTTGGAGAGTTTGGTGAACCACATCTCTTTAGTTCAAAACTTTAACAAACTTTGGTTGAATCAAATTCGCCCAGATCTGAACATTATCAGGTTTTCTCATCTCCCAGTGGTTAAAAAAACCTGAAAGATCAGGTAGCTGTTGCGTAAGAGGCAGAGCCAACACTGTCAGGACAAGGTAAGGTCTTTTCCATCTCTACCTTATTTGATTTTATGAATTATAGTCTGTGGTACCTGTTTCTGTTTTGGAAAGGAGCAGGCCCTCATAGCCGCCAAAGAGTTTAATATTAGCTTCCATTTCCTTGAATGCTTGTAAATAGGTTGAGGTACTGAGTGACTGAACCTAGGAACTCTGCAGAAAAACACTCCTGCAATCTGCAGAACATGTGAAAATCTGCACCCTCCTGAAACGAACATAGCAAAGAACATCTGTCTTAAAAACAGTCAAAAAGTATTTAAAACAATTTAAGCAAAAAGTTTAATCCAAGTTCCATGCTTGGAAGAAACCACCTAATTTCTGAGAAATAGGAGCTCTGGGCCAGTTCAGTAATGGATATTGGTCTTTTCCAGATTTTAGCAGAGTTTGTAACTGCCATTAAGTCCATCTGAGCACCGTACTGAGAATTTAGCTCCTCCTTGTGAATCTTGCTGAATGTTTCTGAAATAAAAATGTACAGTGTCTCTTTCTGGGAAATGATTTTAGCCTCAGTTCAGCACTTTGTATATTAGTGGATTATTTTTTGCTAATGATATTTCCAAGTTTGATGCAAGCATTCTTAGAGAAGAAAATGAAAGTGAGTGGTAGGTGGTAGCTTACAGAAAAAAAAAAATCACAGCAAATAGTTAAAAAAGGGTAAAATTACAACTACTTCCAGTTATTTCTCAAAACATTCTGGTTCACAAAATCCCTATGTTAAAAATTGCGCAGGAAAAAAAATGCAAGTGTGTTAAGAACAGTAAATATTTTAAATTAAATTTTCCTTTAAATTGTAAATAAAATTAGCTGGGCAGTAATTACTGCTAATTAGATCTTTCTGTCAAGTCATGAAAGAGAAAAACCTTTTTTGAAATCCACATGATTTTTCCATTTCTACCAATCCAAATGAATATCAGGGGATATGTTGCTCTGTGCACTAATACAGGCTTCTGGATTCCTGC